>NC_139716.1:30218239-30358239 GCF_964188405.1 Protomyctophum parallelum | reverse complement strand
TCCCCACCCATCCCTCCTCTTCGATGTCTTCCCTTTTGACTGATACCTGTCCATTCAAACTCTAGTCGGGCCTGCCCCAAAGTCATTAGCGCAACCGCGAAAACTAGAGTTCTCAACAGGCCCGAGAATTAAGGCCCGGCCCTACCAGCTGGGCCCTAACTGGACTGGCCCGAGGCCCCGCCTGGCCTTACTAATTAGCACACATTTTACGCACTACCCGACCCAAAAAAGGCATTAAAAATAAATAATAATCCACATATGGGCATTCCCAGACCTGTTGTTTCAACACAACCTCGCCCTTTAGGGCCTCAGGGCGTCTTACTGGTATGGAGAGAGAGAGACAGAGACAGAGACAGAGACAGAGAGAGAGAGAGAGAGAGAGAGAGAGAGAGAGAGAGAGAGAGAGAGAGAGAGAGAGAGAGATGGCAAAGGAGAAGAAAGGTGAACATGAGACAGGAAGGATGGAGATGGGATTAGGGAGGGAGGGGGAGAGACAAACTGACAGACAGACAGTGCCTAAAGTATGTCAGGGTGACTTGAGCGGGAAGGATGAATTAGGTGTGGCGTGCTTGGGTCAGCTTGGTCTCTGCTGACTACACAGTCACACATGCACGCACGCAGGGAAAGTGATTCCCTCTGCATAGGCAAAGAGGGTCCCATACTTTTGCGACATAGCCCCTCATTATGTATCTAATCCTCTCAAGCTGCAAATTATTAGGTATTAGGCGTCTTGCCAATAGTGTATACAAAGGCTATAAGGTCTGCTTGAGATCTAGACGGTGGCAGTTGAGAAATGCCAAACAGCGCTGTAATGGCGTTAGGCACAATAAGTGTCCCAGTTAATACTGGAAGCGTCTCAAAGATTTCAGTCCAAAATGTGCTCAGAGATGAACATGACCAGAACATATAATATGTGTGTGTGTGTGTTACCGGTGTCTAATGGCATTTTTCACAGGTGTGATCAATGTTGTCATATATGTGTATTAGTTGTAGAAGACACTAGGGGGCGACAGCTTAGTACAGCAGAACCATGCTTCTCGCCCTCAGGCGTCTTACTGGTAGTAGTGGCTGCAGTAGTTAACTTCAGCCACTGCAACACTACTGTCTCAGCAAGGAGCTGTGAGGAAAGCATTGGTACCAACAAAAATTCACACACAGACACGCACGCGCACACAAACGCACGCACACCATCACATAATCAATAAATTATTCAGAAAGTTCTACTCTACTATTTGACTGCCAGGACGTAGTGTAGAACTTGACACATTATGTCTGTTCTGTTATGGATACAACTGTTGACAGTTTGTTTTTGTTTTTCATAGAATATTGATATATTGTACACATTCATCCAGATACTCTCTGTGGCCACGTATTCATTGAGGAGTAAACGAGTACAATACATCACGCTAAGAATCCAGTGCTTTTCACACAGCTGTTAATGATATAGCTAACTCAAGGACACACATGGACGTTCACTGCAGGGCGTTGTCACTTCCTTCAGCCTGACTGTCTCTCCACACAGCGATGCTAAATGGACCGATGACGGACCCGACAGCTATAGTTGTGGTTGACAAGACAACGGGCGACAAGCCACCTCACACTGGCTGCTCTTTACTAAGTGCCTGCCATGCTGAACCAAAGGCCAAAAATACATGCCTGTGTGAAAACACATGGGCACAGAAGATGCATATACTATACGTACATACATACTCTGTGCCTGAGAGCGCCACAATTGCACACGTGCCAACTCATGCTCATTGATCACGCACATACAGTATGAGGCCCATTAACCACTGGTTGTCGTTGTTCCTCGGGTGGTTACATCAACCTGGGTGAATTAAACAGCACTCTCAGTCACTTATGCTCACGAATGCTTTTGTGTTACCATTGTAGACATGTACTGTACATGGACACACGAGTGCACTCGCTCGCACACACACACACACACACACACACACACACATATTTCTGGATAGATGTTTACAGAAGTAACAGCTCTCATGTATGTAAGCACCGTCATGACACATTGTCATGATGACGGTAACGGTATAGTGACGCTATATGCGTTCATAATTATGTGCCATGATAAACAATGCAGGCCTTCGATGTGATATAACCGGATACAGCAGCATCCACAATCCTCTTGCACACGATGGCATTTTTTTTATATATACCAGTAAATTATTAGCCATTTCAAGCTTGCGTGAGTCAATGAGTGTGAACTGGGTTCAAGGCATATTGCATTCTAAATGTTACATTGGGCCTGGGCCGTGGCTCAGCGGTCCAGGCACCGTGGCTTGTAATCCAGTCTGGCAGTGTGCCGCGGGCTCGACTCCCGATCCCGACGGCCTTTACTGCATGTCTTCCCCCCCCCCCCCAACTCTCTCCCCATGTCCTGTCAGCCTACTGTCTGTCCCTCCATTAAAAAATATATATAAAATAAAAGGCGAAAGCCACAAAAAATAAATAAATAAAAATAAATGTTACATTGTTGCCTCTCATTTCTCTTCGACGCATACACGGATGCACATTGCACATGAACGCAGACGCACACACAAAGTTCAATCCTGGGACACATTACAGTATGTCAGCCCTTAAGCCGTTTAAACTCTACTGCTTACTTTCAGAGGGATGAAGTCATAAACTCATTAAACACCAATATCCAACCCTAATAGGATTCGACAGAGGAGGAACACACCAAAAAAAAGAGGAGGATGAAATAACAGGCAAGATAAAGAGAGAATCATGGAGAAGTAGATTGTGTGTTGTGTGTGTGTGTGTGTGTGTGTGTGTGTGTGTGTGTGTGTGTGTGTGTGTGTGCGTGCACGCGTGTGTGTGCGCGTGAGAGACATACAGTAGAGAGCTAGGGGGAGATAGAGAGAGAGAGAGAAAGATGGCGAGATAAATTAGTCCCTGTGGATCACCATGTTAAACAGATGGGAACTGCTGTATTGTCGCGGTGGTTTAATTATACTGCATCAATTAAATGACTTGACATTACTAAGAAAGACACAGAGAACCCCATGCACTGCCCAGTGCATGGGCACTGTATACACATTCAAAACACAAAGACACACAACTTTGCTCAACATTGGGAATTCTGGGCAAGAATTAGTAAATGGTCCATAAAGATATTTAAACACTTGGAAACCTTGCATCCCTGCTCTGGGCATGGCCAACATGGACCATCTGTGAAAATAGCATATTGATAGAAATGTGCCGTATAGGAGAAAATGGATGGTCAACGATATACCACTGGGGAACTCCAGTCAACAAACTATAGAGTTTGTGGTTAATGGAGTGAAAATAAGAAGACATCAAACTAGTCCTTATACTATGTATTTTGTGTAACTATCAGAGTGCTTTCACACCTTCATGAGTCGACCTGCTAAAACCAATAATTGAATACCTACATCATTCTCCCTCCCGCCAGATTATTTTGGCTGAGCACAGTTATGCAACCGTACTAACTGCATGGGCACGGTGTAAACCACTCTGCAGTGCACCAAACACAGTCAAATGGTAATGCGAATGCAATTGGGACTGTTATTAACCGTTCTGAGAACCATTCTCAGTGGAAGAAGTGCCTTAAAAGGGCTTTCATTGGTCCTTTCATCTCTTTTGCCTTCCTTAGTTTCACTAAGTCGAATATTAAAGACGTGGGCGTTGAGGAAGAAGACAGAGAGAGAGAAGATGAAAGATTGTAGTTGAGAAGGAGAGTGGGTGAGTACTGGAGAGAGGGTTGGGGAGTTGAAAGCTGGGACATCGATTTAGTACAGCAGATAATAGGAACGATCTTTCACTTGGTGATACAAGCGTGAAATTTGGCATGAACATGCCTCTGGGTCACCTCTTTAACTTTTTTAACCGAGCCAACGAAAAATCCAATATGGCGGTCATTTTTCAAGATGGCCGCCAAATAAAAAAGGCCTTTTGTGGCGGTTCTGGACAACCATGGGTGCGGCCGACTCGAGACCGGGCACTGCATTCCCTGTGGGTGTGTGGAACGTGTGTGTCGAATTTGAAGTCGGTGGGGCGAACGGTTCTCGAGTTACGTGGATTACAGATGTACACACGCACACAAAATTCGTGCAATATAGCAGATCATTGGAACGGTTGTTCGCTTGGTGATACAAGCGTGACATTTGTCATGAACCTTCCTTTGGGTCAACTCTTTAACTTTTTTAACCGAGCCATCCAAGAATCCAATATGGCGGTGCTATTTCAAGATGGCCGCCACATCTAATTGTTAGCCTATATCTACATTTCTTACAAATTTTAGGAAAGATTTCACCATTATAGATAGATAGTTTTTTTATTTGTTTTTTATTTTTATTTTTTTATATTCTTTATATTATTATTATTATTTTTAGTTTTCATACTGAAAATGGTATCATGCTAATGCTAACTTAATGCTAACATGGTAGCATGCTAATGCTAACATAATATTGCTAACATGGTAATATGCTAGCATGCTAACATAGCATGCTAACATGATAATGCTAACATGCTAATTAGCATTAGAAAATGGTAGCATTAGCATGCTACCATTTTCAGTATGAAAACTAAAAATAATGACAAAAATAAAATAAAATATAAAGAATTTAAAAAAAAAAAAAAAAAAAAAAAAAGAATCTATCTATCTATCTATGATGGTGACATTTTTCCTACAATTTGTAAGAAATTACATAGGCTAACATTTAGATGTGGCGGCCATCTTGAAATAGCACCGCCATATTGGATTCTTGGATGGCTCGGTTAAAAAAGTTAAAGAGGTGACCCAGGGGCATGTTCATGCCAAATTTCACGCTTGTATCACCAAGCGAACAACCGTTCCAATGATCTGCTATATTGCACGAATGTTGTGTGCGTGTGTACATCTGTAATCCACGTAACCCGATAACCGTTCGCCCCCACTGACTTCAAATTCGACACACACGTTCCACACACCCACAGGGAGTGCAGTGCCCGGTCTCGAGTCGGCCGCACCCATGGTTGTCCAGAACCGCCACAAAAGGCCTTTTTTATTTGGCGGCCATCTTGAAAAATGACCGCCATATTGGATTTTTCGCTGGCTCGGTTAAAAAAGTTAAAGAGGTGACCCAGAGGCATGTTCATGCCAAATTTCACGCTTGTATCACCAAGTGAACAATATGGCTGTTAGCCGCTGTACTCATTTGGGCACAGGAGATGAAATTCGTGGCTGCAGCAAGGCTATATAATTATGTACTATATATTTATACTGTTTATTATCTCACAGACACACACACACTCACTCACTCTGCTGTCTCTGACTGTTAAAGTTGTGCTTATTATTGCTTGGTTATTGCTGTCCTCCTGCCCTGATTCACAGCTTCATTGTTTTTTCTGTTCGTTTTTGTATTTTGCTGCAGTCTGGACTCACCTCAAACGAACCCAACAGCATTACAGCAAGACAGGTGCAGGGAGCAAACCTCTCTGTAAGACTGTTAACCAGCGGGATGCAGTGAAACGTTCATGCAGTCACGTCCTAATCAGTGGTATAACTCAACTCTAAACTGAGATTTGTTGAGAAATGTTTAAGATTTAATACAAACATAAAATGTTCATCAACTGAACTGACTCGAGGGAGGCCATGCGTGCAGCAGATGCTGGAGAGTTCACGCTGGCCAACAAAATAGAAGGATATCACTATCCTTCTATTTTGTGGCCATAGCGCTTAACTCTCCAGCTGGTGATGCACAGGCTGGCCCGTTGTCCGCAGGCGGACGGGCCAAGGTTTTAAGCGCAATTATTGCGTGGCCCCTAGCCCCTACCTAGTTGACCATTCACCATTGTAGAAAAGTGTCCTCTCCGTCTTGAACTGGAATGTAGCATTTATGTTGAAAGAATTCCCCTCTCGCCCCTCTGAGGCTCCGAACCTGGCCGCGGCGTCATCAGCGCAATGAGCGCATCTGCAATCAATCTTGCTTAATTGAGCCGCGGTGCCGTGTAGGCGTGCAGCGCACACAGAATTATAGACGTGTTGTGAGCTTGTAGAGCGGCTATTTTGGGTGTACGGTAACCGCCTCCGCGCAACGAAGTAAAGTAAGTAAAATTAGAACATGACATTCATTCATCTCGAGTGGAGAGCTACACTGCTGCAGTGAGCATACTAACCAAACGAGTGAAGTGAACCGGTCCGAGACAGATATAGGTATGTCATGTCAGTTGTCACGTTCCACGTTTTATATATAATTTGATACGACAAATGTTCACGCAGGAGAGGGACCGCCACATCTCTCTCTCTCTCTCTGTCATTCCAGTGTCATTTCACAATTTTCGATCATACAAACTTTCTGACTGACAAGCAAATGCGATTATATGCGATACTGACAGCAAAGCAAGCAACTGCTTTTCAATTTTACTTTGATAACCAGTCATTTGGGCTGCAGCGTAGACTGGTTGGGTAATTTACCTAGTGTTTAAAATTAGATATTCCTCTAAATCTGGGTAGAAAAATAAAAAGGTGCCTTTTCAAATTCCTTCTGCACGTCCCTGCCCCCTCCCCTCTCTCTCTCTCGAAAGCCATTGAACTGGACTTGGACTTGTTGGGTGTTGAAAAGTCGGTCGTCAGGCTACATTTTATCACCAATAGTGACATTGGGATTGGTGCGTTTAATTTCCACTGATGCTGCTGCTAACGACGTTGTCCTTTGAATAAATGTCAGCGTATATTGGTTAGCTCTACCTCTCTCATCTTAAGGTTTCATCAATGCATCCATTGTATCACCACCACTGCCCTGGAATGGAATGCATTACAGCTATATTAACTGTTCTACAGGTCAGCTGAGGACTGCTGAAGCACCCAGACCCACCCACACACACCCACAGCCAATGGGCTAGAATTCATTCCAAGGACGATACCAGTGTGAAACATCTACTGTATATAGCTCAGGCCCCCGGGGTGACAGAAACGTGTTAACCCATTCTGACCTGAGATCAGATTCATACGAGGTTTCCACTGGACACACTGGTCTGATTAACCCATTCTGACCTGAGATCAGATTCTAAAAATGTCAGTCGCTCTTCGATTTTTCAAAAATAGCAGACCTACAAGCTCGAAGCGCGCCACTCTGTGGCGCGCTATGAGCTTGTAGATCTGCTATTTTTCAATAGCTAAAACACGACATGATGCTAACACCAAAATGGCTTCCTGTTCAGAATGGGTTCAAATAAATGTTTTCTAAATCATGACAATTTTCGGAAAGATTTGAGGCACGTTTTAACGTTTTTTTCAAAAAATAGCAGACCTACAAGCTCATAGCACGCCACCGCGCGCTATGAACTTGTAGGTCTGCTATTTTTCAATAGCTAAATTATAATGTAGTGTTTAAAACACGAAAAGGGGTTCCCGCCCCAAAATGGGTTTTAAATCACAGCTGTCCAACAGCCGTATATCAACCGTTCTGTACAAATTCAAAGTTTGATTCAAGACAGTCGCAAATTCTCAAAATATATTATATATAAAGTCCAGTGTGTACTGTGTGTGTGTGTGTGTGTGTGTGTGTGTGCGTGCCTGTGTGTGTGTGTGTGTGTGTGTGCGTGCGTGCATGCGCCCATGCGTGTCAGATCAGTAGTTGGTGATTGAACACAGAGATGAGCTATCGACCGCCTCATTTAGAGCGAGGGTTAGAGTTAGAGCGAGAAAGTGTGTGTGGGGAAAAAGAGAGATGACGTTGGTGATACACCCTGCTGAAAAGCGAAGAAAAGAGACAGAACATGTATCGGTATAGTGGCTCTGTGGTGTGTCATTTGATGACAGCGTTGCTATGTGGATTAGGTTACTGGGTGTATGACAGACTAGGTGCAGAGATGCAGGCACCACTACAAAAACTACAAAAGTTACTATGTTCAAAGGGGATCGGCTTCCTCAGTCTTCAGTCCTCAGTTTAGTGTTCATATTTTGTGACTATGCAGTGTTTCTTTTTTTTATTAAGCTTAAGCAGATACAGGCTATGAGAAAAACACATTCAAAAGAGCCTATCAATGATCTGCAGACTGCAGCTATCCGTATGTGTAAACTGAGTGTTGGATGAAAGACAGTCCTTGAGCTTTGTGGGATTACAGTCACATACTGAAGAGGTGTTTGTTCAGCCTGTTCTTGAAGGTGTGAACACTGCTAGATGTAATAATATCTCTAACAATCGCAGAGGGAAAGGCTGTTCCATTATAGCCTGCAGGTTCCAGCCTGATTCGCTGCGTTCCGCTGATCTGAAATGTCACTCTGTGCTACATTTCAGACCGGCGGAACGCAGCAAATCAAAGGCTGGAATCCAGGCTACTGTTCCATTATCCTTATAGCAGAGTGGATAAAGCTCCTATCAAGGAGTTTGGTGTTTGGGGGGTTTCCAAGTCAAACACCAAATTACTGTAACTCCAACCAAGACAGCTCTGTGAAACAGTGCACATGTGAGAAGCGCAGTGGGAGTGAATGTACTGTATGTTATGCACACGAGAAGTAACAGGACAATGAGAGCATGAGTGAGACTGACTGAAAAGAGATTTCTTTCAGAGGCACAGATAAGTGCTAAAGTATAGTGAATGAATAGTGGTATAGAGACAATGGATTACAGAGCAGGGGGAGAGGTGGGGGGAATTCAACTTCAGCTTCACCCAGCTGATGGCTGCTCAAATGATGATACATTTTCAACAATCGACACCTAGACAAGGGGGTCAGGAGGCAAACCGCTTACCAGACGACCTCTCTAACCAAGCTATGGCCGCAGCCATAGAGTGTAGGCATGCAACGAAATATCATATATCGATTTAAATCGATATGAATCCAGGAGGAGGGGTTAGGGGAGGGTATGATATTTTTGTGATGACACTATAATATCACTGTCATTTCGATTGGGCCTTTTGACCTGGGCCTCGGATGGGCCTTTTGAGAAACCAACAATACACAGGGAAGATATATTTCACTTCTAACCACACCTGTTGGGGGTCTATTTAATGTTTAAACTCCATAGACACGTATACAAAACAGAAAAAGTACAAAAATCACGGCACTCCATCTTTAAATGTAATGAAGTGAACTTGAAAGAAAACGACACGAGGGGTGAACCAAAGTAGTGCAAATGTTGCCTGGGGGGGCATTTGAGGGCATGCTAGGTAAACGCAAAGGTAGGCTTGGAATCACACACACACATGACAGCTATCCTGTAAGCATACCGAGTCTTAATCAAAATGCAAAGCCACATTGAATTGCCTGAAAGCTAGACAACAAGTGGGGATTAATCACATAGTGACATGAATGCAGAGGGCTTTAATCTGGCCCTGTCACACTAGTGACAAATTAAGCTTCACACAGGCTAGACAGACATTAGCGATATGATGCACATGCCGCACTGATTATTTGCAAACAATAACATGTTTTGACAGCAGCAGAAAAAAAGATAGGCATTTAGTTTAATTCAGTTTAGCTGAACTTCATTTAGTTTAGAAGTAGAGAGGGGGTGAAATAAATCTGTCAGATGAAAACATTTCCTCAAAAGTTCTCACTGCGCTTTTTCCCTTTGTGGTGATGTGATGAATATTTCAGCGGTGCTGTTTTCCCTGACTCTACGAAGCAGCTCTCAGCGTGACTAAAGGCTTTACTGCAGCACCAATACAACTAAATCATCCAGACACGCGGTCTGTAGGGCACACACGCACACGTGAGCACGTGCACACACACAATCACACAGTCACGCACGCACGTCCTTCCGCTTACAGCTACGACTGCAGCCATAGTTTGGCTGAAATGAGGTGGATGAACTGAGGATCGGCCCCAAATTTCACTGGAGGTTTGTTTGACTTATTGTCTGCGTCAGTGCGTCTTGAATCTGATGAACTGAACTTCAAAAAGAAAGCAACAAACGCTGAAGGGTGAACCAAAGGACTTTGCTGGCCCAGCAGATACAGAGACTGAATGTTGCCTGCGGGTGTACACACACGCACGCACACACACACACACACACACACACACACACACACACACACACACACACACACACACACACACACACACACACACACACAAGTCTATAGGCAGCAGGCCAGGCATATAAACTGTAAAAAAGTCCTTCCATAAGGAAGGGGACTGCAGTCAGCACTGCACTAATAAATCCCTTATTGCAGCAGTAGGTTGTCCATCTCTGTTCTCTGGAGTGTGCAGTCGCTGCCATAAGGACGGTCCATCCTTTTTCACAGTAAATATATAATGTAGTTTATATATACTGCGTGTGTGTGTGTGTGTGTGTGTATGTATGTATTTATATACACACACAGACACACAGCATTGTGTGTCCCCGTTGCAGTATATTTTGCATCTGTTTTAGACCCAGCTAGTGGCCTACGCCCTACTGTACTATAAACGTAAGATTTGAATTCATGATCTTCAGATCCTACCGGTACTCAGAAAAGTTTAGCTGTACAAAGGTTGACCCGGATAAGTACTCATTCTTTGAATATCTTGTTACTGTGCTTAAAGCTGAACCAGCTGTACTCACAGTGGTATTATTATATGATATTCAGGCCCTCCGAGGCACATTTCACTATTTTGCCCCGGAATTATCTGTGCTAATACTGCTCTCATTATTATCAAACATGAAAGAATAATTTTGAGACAGAGATTTCAACATTCACATTCACAGTGGTGCCACTGCCCGACTCTAAGGCTATGGAATTCATTAACCCATTTTGGGGTGGGAACCCCTTTTGGTGATTTAAACATTATGTTATAATTTAGCTATTGAAAAATAGCAGATCTACAAGCTCATAGCGCGCCACCAAGTGGCGCGCTATGAACTTGTAGGTCTGCTATTTTTGAAAAATCGTGCCTCAAATCTTTCAGATTTCTTTTTAAATTTTTGCCTCTGAACTTAGCCAAGCCTCTGTGTGTGCGCGCACACACACACACACACACACACACACACACACACACACACACACACACACACACACACACACACACACACACACACACACACACACACACACACACACACACACACACACACACACACACACACACACACACTCAGTGGACCTCACTGTGCGTGCGTGTGCAGCAAATCTAATCTAAGTTTAATCAAATTCAAACTCTCTTTAATAAGAGAGAAACATAAATACAATAACGAGAGAGAATGAGATATCGACAAATAGAACAAAGACCGTAGACAGAGATGGATGCAGAACATAGAGCGAAAGTAAAACCCGGATCACTGCATATACACTATGAAGAGGCCTTTACTTCTTACTTTAGCATAGGTCTGAAAGTTTCCCCTACCCGTTGTGACTCAGCGACCCACTATTTCTGCTCATGGCCGACAGACATAAATGACTTCATTGTCTCCACCAGGCCGAAGGCATGTGGGGAGAGTATGTTTTGCACTTCGTCCGTCCGTGTGTCCGTCCGTCCGTCCGTGTGTCCGTCCGTGTGTCTGTGAACAGCTAATCTCGGCCACCGTTAACCCGGTCGATGCCAAATTTTGCACACACACTCCCTGGATGCCAACGATGAACCTCTGCCCCAAACTTTCCAGAACGGCCTGTTATAGCGCCACCAGGAGGCCGCTTTGTGCAAAACAAGTTTTTTCACAGTACACCTACAGATTTTGTCCAAACATCACGCAAATTAGTACACAGTCTCTCTAGAGCCATTCAACGAAACGGGTCTTTCAGATTTCTCAGACTCCATCCTGATTGGTTAAGATTGGCTTCCAAAGTTCACAGGAGTGCTCAGTTTCAAACAAAATGCTGCAAATCATGAACACATCGCGTGATTTCCGTGAATTTGTGCACGCACATTCCCACTAGGCCGAGGACGAAATGCCACATGAACAATTTCAACTCGGCCTCAAGGTGGCACTATAACTGGCCGAAAAGTGTTTTTACCTCTAACTGCACGGATCTGTGGATAACCTGGTGGAGACCTGTGCCCAGAAGGGCACTTTTTCTAGTTAGCACTGCATTTATTAATGACAGGATGTAAGCGAGAACAAAACACCCGGGAACCACAGTGCCATTGAAATAAATAAATAAAATGTGGAAGATGCAGACAGTGTAGGAGGAGTACATGAGGGAGGAAAGACTCACTGGGTGCTTGGATGAGACTCGACCGGTCACTGCACTGGTCTGGTGCCATGTGGAGGCGACGTAGTTCTGATGGAGAGAGAGAGACAGAGAGAGACAAAGGGACAAAATCTGAAAAGTGGGAGAGGCAGATGTTCAACCTAAACCCACAAGTTGAGAGGACAATTGGAAATATAGATTTTTAAGAACAATTCTACAAACAACGAGGATGAATGATTCATATTGTTTTTGTACATTTTCATCTATTTCTGTTCAACGGAGAAATCCAAGTTTCCCTTCCCCATTGTTTGGTATAATAAGTGCATGTACAATATATTTTGCACGTCCACAACTCCACATACACAGACAGGGTATGTAATAAACTGGTATCCTAGTTACCGGTACTATACTCTGTAGCACTTCATTGTTTACTTTGCACTCTATTTACTTCACCATTTTGCCCTGTCGTTGTGTGACCGGCGTTTAGGTCATTTACTCTGATGTTGCCCTATAGCCATCTGCTAAATGCCTGAATTTAAATTGTACACATGGCGGTTCTTTGTCGAAGGTCATTGTCTCAAACTAGGTAACGCTAACACCATCTGCCAAAAGGTTCATTTAAATAGATTTATTAGTCGCACATTTCAACACAATGTTTCCTCTCTACCCCTGGCTAAAGTTGAGCGTGGTGGATCATCTTCACCCATTTTGGGCGGGAACCCCTTTTGGTGTTTCAAACATGTTATAATTTAGCTATTGAAAAATAGCAGATCTACAAGCTCATAGCGCGCCACTGAGTGGCGCGCTACGAGCTTGTAGGTCTGCTATTTTTGAAAAATCGTGAAAATATTTATTTCAGAAAAATGGAGGATTTAGGAGATTTTTTTTCAATTTCGAGGCCCGGCCTAAATGGGTTAAGAAAAGCCTAACAGCTAATCTTGACAGTCAGAGGAGCTCATTAGTGGAGTTCAATGAGTGCAGAGGCACAAACAGCTCCAGTCCAGCTCCCTACAGATTCCACTGTGCTCACAAATCTCACCCCAAAACTCATCTGCATGTTTACACTGGCTGCCGTTTCTTACACAGGGGGGGCACTGAGCAAAACCCGGAGAGGGAACAGCTCAGTGGAAATCTTACTCTATACATACACTCTGTCCTAGTGATGCAAGTACCCCCCCTTGTTGCCGTGATCTGTCCCACTGTCTGCTTTCCTAGTGAAAGAAAAAAAATCTCTCTCTCTCTGGCGCCCCCTACTGGTATTAATAAGTCACATACTCGTGCTCATGACCACTGATACAGGTGCACAGACATTGCTGGTTGTAGGAGTGGTTGCACCACTCAAAAAGGAGTGGACTCTGCATTCTCCTGTAACCACCTAGTATCCCTATTATTCGGGGGCGAACACATTCAGTGTAAATAGCAGATGTGCAACCTTACAGCAGCAAATCGCAACGCAACACGTTAACTTGTATATTGGTTTTAAGTGGTTAGGAAAAAGATAAATGCTTGAGGCCTGGTGGGAGAGCAGTGTAACGACACTCTCCTGTGTTGGGGTCAGTCTGGCTTGAGGCACTTCTCTCTCTGCATAGCATGGTTTTCTATGGAAGTGACAGATCGAGACACATCCCGACCTCTTTTCTTCTAATTTGTGTTTCCGAGTCTCAGCTCGGCAGACAGTCACCATAAAGTTTCACTCACTGTCCATTATAATTTCCCCATGGGTGGGAAGCCAGGACAATGTATAATAAAACACGGCACACGTCGAAAAGGACATTTTGTCCATTCATTTTGGCACTGTTGAGAGATGTGAAGGAGTTGTTTATTCTTTTGTTGCAGTTGTGAGTTAGTCATAGTGATAATAAGATATGCACTGTAGTACTGCACATTAACCCATTTTGGGCGGGAACCCCTTTTGCATTATGTTATGCTTTAGCTATTGAAAAATAGCAGATCTACAAGCTCATAGCGCGCCACCGAGTGGCGCGCTACGAGCTTGTAGATCTGCTATTTTTGAAAAATCGTTAAAATGTGGCCTAAATGTTTGAATATAATTATTTCCGAGCGAACGTTTTTAACTCAAATCTTTGCTTCTTCTGGGGAGTCACTGGAACTACATATTACACATTTTTGTGGGTTCTTGACATGAATGTTTGAGAACGACTGACATATACTGTAGAAACATGGGTTTTTTTCAGAAAACTGTCATGATTTAGAAGACATTTGTAGAATCTGTTGTCAGGTCAAAATGCGTTAAGCTACTGGTGTATAGTTATTTCCAGCAAAGTTAACATAAACATAGCCACTGACATATACAGTACAGTCTTCAGTTGATTCATCAGGTCGACGAAGAGCTGCATCAACGTACCAGTATCAGAATAGAACTGCAATTCAGAGATAGAAAATCAATGAATATTTCAGATCCTAGATGAGCGCCTGAGCAGCAGTGCAGAGGCTTACAGCAGGTCCCCCATAGCTGAGGCTCAGGTACGATCACAGGGATCAATGTTACACATTACCAAGTTCAGATTAGACCATCTAATCACAGTAACCAGTGGCTGATTATGTACAGTAAATGATCATAATCTACCACACATGTTCATCAAGTCCCAAGCAGTCAGTCAGTCCGCGTACAGTCAGCAAGATCAGGGAGATCAGTCAGAGATTAGACCTAACAATCAGCATAATTTAATAGTCTTAGAAACTTGTGTAGAATATTAACATTGTGGGGTTGAAACCCACTGATTTTTAAATCTATACTGTGCTTCTCCCAAAACCATTATGCCAACTCCACGGAGAAAAGCTGAATTAGCCATTTCTCAAAGTGAGCTAGGAGAAGCAATATTGCTGCACGAGTTCCTGTTATTAGGGACTACGACTTGGAAAAACTGTAGAAACATCATGGTCTCATGATCGTCACATAACTCTGTATTTCGTGCCCTCACCTTGCTCATCATGCAGGACAGAACGCCATCTACAAACGTGGACTTGACCTTGTGGACCTGAGGAGACACACACAAAAACACACACAATGACTTTAGGCATCATATGTACAATAACCATAATGATGATTGTGAGAACAGAATCAAAAAAGCAATTCATGAAAGTTAACGTCGTTAAAGCGGGCTATGACTTCATCCGTCTGAGTTTTTCTTCAGTCTGCGAATTAATGAGATGAATTAAGAGCCTTTAGTTTTGACTGACCTGCCTGCCGGTACTCTGGGATAAGCTGGTGTATAATTTGGTTGGCCTGTTAAATGGTAAATTTATATAGCGCCTTTATTCAATGTGCTTTACATAGATTGTGCATTACATTCACCCATTCACACACACATTCATACACCGATGCCGGAGGAAACCAATGCAAGGTACCAACCAGCACATCGGGAGCAATTAAATGGTAAATGGTGCATTTATATATAGCGCCTTTATCCAAGGAGCTTTACATAGATTGTGCATTACATTCACCCATTCACACACACACACACACATTCATACACCGATGGCGGTGGAAACCATGCACCAGGGGTTCAGTGTCTTGCTCAAGGACACTTCAACGCTAACTCTGGGGGAGCCTGATGGGTTCGAACTGGCAACCTTGAGGTTGCCATCCAGCCACTCTACCCCTGAGCCTTAATCCGTCTGAGTTTAAAAAAAAGATATATTAAGAGTCTTTTGACTGACCTGCCTGCCTGCACTCTGGGATAAGCTGGTGTATAATTTAAAGAGCCAAAAGCCTGCGACTGTACGGCCGGTTCTCTCTAGGATGAGCTGGTGTATAAAGGAATGAGTCAACACCTGTGACTGACCTGTCTGTACTCCAGGATAATCTTGGGTAGAGGGTGCAGGTCCTGAAGCTGTAACAACTGCATGCCGAAAAGACACAATACACATTTCTTGCAGTTTGGACTTAAAAACAAGTTACCCTGAAGACCTGTTAGGTCGAAACATGTTGGCAGTTGAGCAGAGATGGAGTACTTGTAGAGAGGCTGGGGAATTGGGAATTGGCTATACTAAATTGGGGAGAAAATGTTTTTCGTTTTTATTTTGTCTTGAAGGGCCATGTTTTGCATAATAACAGTCTTTCCATTATGTCTGCCCACGATCATACAGTACGTTTGTTTACCCCAGTCACTGATACTAAAATCTGATTTTTTATTTTTTTATTTTTCTATGAATCTGTGACTTGACACCCATACTGTTATAAAACGAAAATAAAAAGATTTTGAAAAGAAACATGTTGGCAGTTGCCTTTTAATTTAATAAAGGGCGTTCCTCATTTTTTAACCTTGTGTGCCCGGATCCTTCTCTTTTTATCATAGTTACAGTATGTACTGCAAATGTTACTATGTGTATATAATGTATTCAGAGTACATTTTGTCTTTCGTTTTGCTTCATTGCATGTTAATGTCCTGCCGTTTCAACGTGGATTGAGAAAACCTGTAAATTGGAATTGTCTCTGAAATTATATCATCCAGAGCTTCCTTTTACACTTAGCGTGTCGTGCGTGTCTATTTGTAAATTAAATAATTTCACATAATGAAATCCCACAAAGGACACAAAGATGTGTGCTCAGAAAACAATATACTGAAGTGAGCACAACTTAACAAAAAAACAGCCACTTTCTGTGAGCATCAGTGTGTGTGTGTGTGTGTGTGAGTGAGCATAATATGTCTACGCAGATGCATAACATTTTAGATAAAGCACATTAACTTACATAAGCACATAAACGTGAAACAAAGCTGACATTCGTCTGTGCACAGTGTGTGTGTGTGTGTGTGTTCTCCTCACAGTGGCCTCGGATGTAGACTGCTGCTGTTTGTTGACAGTCTTGGGGAGTTTCTTGTTCTCGCAGCGTTCATGGAGACGCAGCTTCTCGAACAGGACCTTTTAAATAACACGCACACAAAAGTAACCAAGTAAATGTTTGAGGCATTTGTACTTTATTTTTTGTACTCCAATTTTTCCAATACTTTAACTTGTACTCCACTACATCTCGGAGGCAAATATTGTACTTTTACTCCACCACATTTATTTGAAAACTTGAGTTACTAGTTATAATTATTAGTACAAAACAAACATGCATTAGCCACTTCAGCCCTATACATTTCAGCCATTTGAAAATAGCCGATCTACAAGCTCACAATGCTTTGTGATGGACGCATTGCGAGGTTGTAGATCGGCTATTTTCAATAGATTGACATTTTTAAATTAGACATTCTGCATAATGAGACTACTTTTACTTTTGGCACTTTAAGTACATTTTGATACTTTTGTACTTTTACCCAAGTATTATTTATTTATTTTACTTTTACTTGTAATGGAATATTTCTAAATTACAGTATTGATACTTTTACTTAAGTAAATTGAGTACTTCAAGCATCAGTAGTGGACCACTGATGATACAACCCCATGAGACATTCCTTAAATGTCTTGAAACATTTAAAAAAGACATGATGGGACTGTATTAGACAGTGCTTGCCCTTCTCCCAAATGAAAATTCCAGACCACCGGCAGTGATCTCAAAATACTGATAGTGAGACTGTATTGTATGTATTTCGCAATGCAAACGACTGAAGACTGACCCCATAGCTGGCAATGTCCACTTCTTTGGCTCATATTTTGCATAACACATTAGTGTTTGACTTGTGGTCAGGAGTGATCCAGGTTTTATATTTTGCGTGTTCGATCCATGAACTCGAAAACAAACCATGACCTATTTTCGTAGAAACAATCGAACCAGTATGGAATAATTATACCGTGAAGCCTCTTGAATTAGAAATGTTCCCCAGATTGAAAGTTGATATCCAGGCAGTTATGAACACTATAACAAGGTACACATGTTTCTTTTCTTTATTATTCTTCTCTCTTTTGCTTGTGGAGTAAGCTGGCCCCTCCTATGCACAGCTTTGTGTGCGTCTGTAGCACAGAATGTGATGATTTGATTGGCTGATGTATGATGATAAGAGCACGCCTCACTTCACACAAGTGTGATTTTTGAAATGCCATTGATAATGAATGGCCAGTTGTGAGTGTTTGTGTAAACACAAACATTTAAAGCTGGACATAGGATGTGATTGGCCGGAATGATGATGATAATCACACGGGTGTGATTAGTTTTTATGACTTTGTCCTCATTGGCTGTTCATTAAGCCAATGGCGAGTCCGCAATGCCTTCCCATACTCTGAACGATGTTTTTCATGTGTGAGGCTTACCGTTCCCCTGCAAACACCCTGTATTAACCGTAAGGTGCACACACACACACACACACACACACACACACACACACACACACACACACACACACACACACACACACACACACACACACACACACACACACACACACACACACACACACACACACACACACACACACACACACACACACACACACACACACACACACACACACACACACACACACACACACACACACACACACACACACACACACACACACACACACACACACACACCGTGCGTAGCTGGGTGCTGCTGGTCACCAGGAAGATTTGTCCTGCAGCCTTATGGGCGTCCTGCTCCAACTGTTTCATCTTAGTCTGAGAGAGAGACAGAGGGAGAAAGAATGGGAATTAAATAATTACATATATATAGGGAGAGAGAATGAGTGAGAAAGGACAGAGGGAGAATGGGAGAGAATGAGACAATTGGATGAGTGAGAAAGGATGAGGTGGAGTGAGATAATGAGAGAGGGAGCGAGAAGGAGCGAGAAATGATGAGGAATAAGAGAGAGCAAGAGAAAAGGAGAAAATGAGCATTATCGAGAGAGAATGAAAGCCACATAGAACGAGGGAGAGAGAGAATGAGGGCATGATAAGGGCTGATGACAGACATTAAATAGTCTGATAACATCCGAAGTCGAGAGCACAACAAAGATAAGACAGAAGCGACGAGAACGTGGAGGGTGTGTCTGAGGACGACCTAGAGAGTACAAAATGCTACGACTATTAGGCCAATTAGAGGGAAAAAAAGGGGGAAAACAATCTACCGTAACCAGATAGCTACTACTAGTATGTGGAAAGTAATTTGATAATAAGTTTAAATAATAGTTCTCAATCAACATAAAAAATAAAACAAAAACAACATTCAAATCTACGACACACGTGTGTGCGCTGGCACGCACACACGCCCCAAGGGATAAGTTGTGAAAAAGTTGCAAAACTAATCACCTTAGAGCAAACAGAACAAAATAGACGGGGGTAGGGACGGGAGGGATCGTATAGTGGTGGATGAGGATGACATGATGTAGGTAAGCCAGGGCTAGACAGTGATAGGGAAAGGCATTTAAGCCAACAAAATGACAGGCTGAGGGGTGAATTGAAACGGGGAAGGCAGAAGCTGACAGAATGATTGACAAAGAGGGAGAGAAAGACACGGGGTGGGAGGGAACGAGGGAGGGTGTCTAGCATCTCTCAGTCGAGTGCGACAGCTCCAATGGAGACGGAGGTGAGAGAGGCAGACGGAGATACAATAGGCAAGAGAGAGAGAGAAAGACAGCAAAAGAAAGAGCAGCCAGATATGTGCCTAAGTTCCACATTATGTGCCTGTCCCGGCCCGCCCTGTGCAGACTCCAGACGGCCTCATCAATACTTGATGGTGCCCCTCAGTGGAGTTGGACAGACGAGCGTGCACGTGAGCGCACACGCACACACACGCACGCACACACACCGCATCAGGGATGTCAATGACACGATTATATTAGAAAGAACGTGTATGAGTTCATATCCCTGTGTGAGTATGAGTCATTGTCTGTAAAGGGAAACTGCTGAGAGACAAAGCGTGGGGTTGAAGTTAACATGAATTGCAATAAAAGATGAGAGAGCGTGCATGCGTCAGTGTGTGACTGACAGCCAGAAGGAGTCCTCCGCTTGATGTTTGGAGGGCTCCACTTGACAGCCGAGCAAGAAAACCTAATCAAATATGACATGCGCACAGTGTGTGTGTGTGTGTGTGTCTGTCTGTCTGTCTGGAGTGTGGCAGACAATGATGTTCTTTCCGTCAGCAGCTTCTCTTAAAGGAAACACATCCTATTTATAGGAGTGCTGCGACATGGGACAATCTATTCGACAAATAAAACCCCTGCTGCTGTCTGAAGTACAGTGTGTATGTGTGTGTGTGTGTGTGTTGAACTTGCAATATGCATATGACTAGGTCCACCACCTGTGTATGCTGACCACCTAAAAAGCTCCTTCTGTCTCTCTCACTCGGTTCCAGCAATATAAGGACAGGTCCCTGGAGGAGGGAGGGGGGGGCACGCACATGATCACTAAATCCACCTCTCCATCTCTCATTGTCTCTATGTTTTTCACGCAAGGCACTTCTCCTTCTCTCGAGGTCCCCCTCAGTTTGTTCCCCCATTTGTTAAGATAGTGATGTACTGCAGTGACTGTCATGCACTGAACTAAAATCAGCATGAAACTCTCGGCCAATTTTGTAGTTTGGTTTTCCTGTACATCATTCAAAAACGGTTAGTAAACGTGATGTAAATGCAAGTAAAGCAAATGTGCAAGCACTGACGGTAGTAGGTATAACCAGAGATCTATTCTACAGTATAGGCCTGTGTACACCGTTTCTGGAAGATGATGGATCTTCCATCATCGGGACGGTGTTATCCAAACTAGTGTGGTGGGGCTGACTCAACTGTCACAGTCCCTGGCATACAGAAGCTCTCTTCAGCCGATAATCCTCCAAACGACACTTTTTTCCAAATTAAAGCCTAAAGCACAAAAGTCCTTAAGACTGTGGATCACGTTTGACTGGGGTGCACAGTCACTAAGTCAGTGTACAAATGGACCAAAATGAACAGGTCCGTTTGGTTCCATTTTGTGCACTCTCAGATTTACATTGACAATGTAAAAAAGGTTAACCCATTTTGGGCGCGGGAACCCCTTTTGGTGTTTCAAGCATTCGGTTATACTTTAGCTATTTAAAAATAGCAGATCTACAAGCTCATAGCGCGCCATAGAACTTGTAGGTCTGCTATTTTAGAAAATTCGTAAAAATGCGGCACAAATCTTTGAATAGGTATATATTCTTTCAGAGCGAACGTTTTTCTTATTTCGACTAAAATGGATTAAGTGGTTGATACATTTTCAAAGCCAGCAGTGAGTGGGACCAGTGTTGCTTGATGTGTGATCTTACTCCCAGCATGTCTGAAGTCCTCTTCAGGGCATCTTTGTCCACATGGATCCTGTTGCTCTCCATCGCTGCAACAAACAATACACCACCATCATTCACGTCGCCTCCCGACAGTATCACATTCTTCCTGTCGCCGTCCTTAACCTGTAAAAGGATACCTTCACATTTCCGAGGATGCTTAAAGTCATACTGTGTAACCTTTTCAATTAGCCCTTTAAAAGTATTTTTTTGATATAATCTTTTGCTAATCTTTACCCAACAGTACCCAAAATGAAGCAGGCATCATGTACTGGGAATGTATTTATTTAACTATTTTAAAGTCAATACATAGTCTTTGAAAACAGTTGTTTCATTTTAAAATAACCTTTGCACTATAGGACCCTAAAGCATCCATTTTGAGGGTGAATTCACTTCAAACTCTATTCTTGGAATCACCATTCAAATAAACAGAGCTATTGGAGGTGTCACCAAAAAGACTACTAAATGGATGTTACACAGATGGAGTTTTAATTTGGGTTATTTATTTTCTACACCCTACTTTTCACACACACATTATATTGCTCTGAATGACCAAATAAATGCATGAATGACTAAATAAACCACTTAAAACCTATATACTTAGGTGTCTGGAGTCCCCCAGGGGTCTATATTAGGCCCCCTCCTCTTGTCCTAGTCCTAAATATCTTCATAAATAAATAAGATAATAATATCCAAAAATAGCAGATCTACAAGGATGTAGACCTGCTATAGAGCACCGAAGTCCTGACGTAACTCGCTCATCCCGACGATTCCCCTGGTTCGCGGAAGTAATTTCTCTATGGAGAATAACATGGGGTGATCTTAATATCGTCTACTATAAGCGTTGTGGTCCAAAAATAAACAAGCTGTCTCTGCGTTATTGTTAGGGAGGTGTCTCTGTATCGTTTGCAACAGTCAGTCACTCATACAGTATATGATACACGTCTGCTTCTAGCGAAAATGTAACTAATTCAGCAGCAGTAACATTAGCGTTTTCTCTCAGTCAGTTGATTCTTCATATCCATATGAGTGCAACGTTCTTATATGTTCTCACAGTTCTTATATGAGGCGATCTAAAATCGCCCTATGGGGATTTCAATGCAACTAAACAAATACATGAACCTGTGTACTGGCGCCCTCTACTGAAAGTGACGTCAGACTTCGGTGCTCTATTATCACAGATTTTAGTGGACACGTGCAATTGCTTTATATTCACTACTGGTATTATTAAAATACTTATGCTGGTACATTTTAATCTATTCTGCCATGACCAGGGCCTGGGTTACCAAGTCCGTTCTGTACCTGCTATGGAATGACAATAAAACTCCTTGAACCTTAAATCAACTCGTGCAGAAGTATAGAATAGAACAGAATACTTGGCAACGATTAAAACGACACAGTATCACCAGTAAAAAGTGCCAAATGGATTGAAGACAAAAAAGCCAAAGCTTGCATACAACACCCAGCAGACTATACAAACAACAAAAACACACAATAATTTGTCCTCACATGCCAGAACAGGGATCATCCTCAGCTCCATGTTGGAGTAGAGCCACCACAGCCCCTGGTCCTGCACACACACACACACACACACAGTTACACATACCACGCGGTATGCTGGAAATATGTGTGTACGTGTTGCACGTGTGTGTTTGTGTATATTAACCTGTAGCTTAGTGCACAGCTCCGCATTCAACAAGTACAGTTGACAGAGTTTTGAAATGACCCGAGACACCTGATGGAGGAGAGAAAGACAGAAATAGAGAGAGGTAGAGACAGACGGAGAGAGAAAGACAAAGATAGACAGACAGAGAGAGATACTGATTGCATTTCATGGCATCGTTTTCTCAACTTTTATATCTCCATTGCCTTACCTGTTTTCCTTCCAATTTTAATAAATGGCAATATTGTTTGTACAACATTCATGCCAATAAAATGTTTGTACGAGTGTATGCGTGTTAACCCATTTTGGGTGTGAACCCCTTTTTTATGTTATGCTTTAGCTATTGAAAAATAGCAGATCTACAAGCTCATAGCGCGCCACCGAGTGGCGCGCTACAAGCTTGTAGGTCTGCTATTTTTTGGAAAATCGCAGATCTACAAGCTCATAGCGCGCCACCGAGTGGCGCGCTACGAGCTTGTAGGTCTGCTATTTTTTGAAAAATCGAAGAACGACTGACATAGAAACATAGCTTTTTCAGAAAACTGTCAGGATGTAGAAGACATTTTTAGAATCTGATCTCAGGTCAAAATGGCTTAGTAATGAACCTTTGCAGTGTCCAGAGCAGGTGGTCTGGGCAGTTTCCTACAGTGCTTGCTGAGCAGGTCTTGGTAGCAGGAGGCTTGGTCTGAAGGGTCCAGCAGCCAGCCGGACACCTGCGGGTCCTGGAGACGACAGCCTGCCACTGGACAGAGAGACACAACGACCACATAAGCTCTGCTCAACCAATTGCACCTGTTTCAGCAAGGTGCAAGCAATAAAGAAATTACAATATCCAACAACACAAGAGAGAGGGCTCTCTTCCACAATAGCGCTGCTGTGCCATTCATGTGTATTGCACAGCACACTCTAGTGGACACAAGAGTGTGTAATTTAATTTAATTAGCAGCTAGCTGACATTCACAGACGAAAATACTCATTAAACAGTTTTGCGGCTCAACTAATATAATGAGAAGACGAAGGCAATCATGGTTTACATTTTTAAATGTCATCGTTTGATTCCCTTAATGTTTTTATTTGTATTGTCGTCATGTTATTCTGTACAAAATATACAGTATTATTTTGTAATATACCGGTAAAGCCACTTCTAAATTTGTTTTGATAAGTTTACTTGATAAAAAAAAAAGTTGGGATGTGTTAAGAGCTCCTTAATTAGTTATTTAGATTTGTGACATGTAGGCCTGCAATGCTTTGGGCTTATTATTTGTTAATAAGGTCTGTACTGTCATCCTTCTGACATTTACTAGATTGCACCAAAACAGACCAAAGCCACAATTACACTATGGAGTCCTTAAGAAGGCTAAAACCAAATGTGCAGCTAGCTCAACAACAACGCTGACAATTGTGGTCTAATTAGTATTTGTGAACCTGACAAACTATCATGCAAACGACGAAGGTTTTGTACAGGTCACAGCAGCTATACACAATCACAGGATGCCCAATTATATAGGCCTGACTCACACCTTTACAACAGACTGATGTATAGCTGATGCACTTATTTACTGATGCAAGCTCGCAATTAATTTCCAATGGGAGTCACATGGTTTGACACAACATTTGTGTTGTATGAGGGGGAGGGGGGCAGTCGAAACACAGCCGAAAGCCATACAACACAAATGTTGTGTCAAACCATGTGACTTCCCTTGGAAATGCATTGGGAGCTTGCATCAGTAAACAAGTCTCATAAATCTAGCATGCATCAATGTTGTATGCTAGATCGAAAGGTGAGTCAGGCCTTAGACGTCAGAAGAGGTAGTACGTAGTGCTGCACAATTAATTTAAAGAAAGATGAGATCTAAATTCAGACACCTATGCAATCTCATTTCTACATTTGAGCAAGAA
This sequence comes from Protomyctophum parallelum, assembly GCF_964188405.1. Lineage (NCBI taxonomy): Eukaryota > Metazoa > Chordata > Actinopteri > Myctophiformes > Myctophidae > Protomyctophum > Protomyctophum parallelum. Next base: position 30,333,424 of record NC_139716.1, on the reverse strand, counting down.
TCGTGCAGCACTAGTTGGCTGTCCAAGTCATTTAATTAATAATTACCCTTATGTTTTTGCTACAAGAGACAGGTTTAAGTCGATTACTTTGATGTTGTAATGGGCTGGAACCCCTTTTGGTGTTTTAAACATTATGTTATAATTTAGCTATTGAAAAATAGCAGATCTACAAGCTCATAGCGCGCCACCGAGTGGCGCGCTACGAGCTTGTAGGTCTGCTATTTTTGAAAAATCGTGAAAATATTTTTTTCAGAAAACTGGAGGATTTAGATGATTTAAAAAAAAATGGAGGTCAGGCCTAAATGGGTTAAAGCCACATTTTGAATGTAGAATGTTCAGCAACTACAGACTAAAGACATATTTTCATGGAACAAATGAGAATCGTGTGAGAATCGTAATCTCAATTCTTCTTGTGATTCAAATTTGAGCAAGAATCGTGCAGCACTAGTAGTGCCTGTTCATTTGGGGTTTGGACGTTGTTGAAGGAGCCTTGCCTCGTTTCCAGTCGAGGTGTCCTCTGTAGTGCTGAAGAACGGTACGCAGCAAGTCCTTGGCTTTATAACACACCACCATCTGACAGCTCGATAACACCTGCAGCAGCACATCTCTAAAGACACATGTTTCATGTACACATGTAACATCCTGTGTTCATTTAAATGAACATTTTCACTGAAGAGATCTGGATTGGAGGGGGAAAAAATGATAGTAGTCCGTGTGTAGGTTTGTCTCATGCGCGAGACATCGTCAACATACCTGGAAGTTATGCGGGAAAGTCTACTGAGTGGCAAAAAAGTACTTTCTGGCCTTGACAGCCAAACAGAAACTCACTTTGCCACTCACTTTGCGCATACCCAGTATACCCACAGTATGAATGTATGTAAGCATGAGATCCTGTGTAATATCTACCTGTGCATACCTATTACTGGTTAAATAAAGGGTTATATATACACACACCTGGTAAAGTGCTCTAGGCTGTGATGTGCATTCTGTTGGGCCCAAACAGGCGTGTGTTCCAGCTTCAAGTAGAACAGGCTGTCGTTTGGTCCCAACGAATGCTCTGGTCCCCTGAGGTCCAGATCTGTCTTCATCAGAAGCAGGATGCCACACACTGAAGGCATCAGCTTCTGCGCACAGGCACACAGTCGCACACGCAGAAATTAAAGTTAAAGTGCTTTGTTTGCCACTGCCTTATATAATTTCTTCTGCACTCTAATTATATTCTATTTAAAAAATGCTACTTCTCTTTTTTGTATTCAAATGTTTTTATTTCATAGTGCGTTTCTTTTGCACTCTCTTATTGGTACGTTACGTGTTGTAAAGTCTCAATGCTTAATCCATTTTGGCCTGACATCGAAATTAAAAAAAATGTCTCTTTAAAATATATATTTTTCTGAAAAACCTCATGTTTCTATATCAGTGGTTCTCAATATTTCATGTCAAGAACCCCAAAAATGGCCGCCGACCCCCAACTGCACATTTTCACGATTTTTTAAAAATAGCTAAAGTACCATGAATTAAATGTGCAACAGAAATAGTCTTGCCTCGTCTGCCTTTCACTGAATCCAGAGCAGTGGAGCACTTGGCAGCTACCTAATTGAGCACCAAGCCCAAGGGGGCAGTTACTAAGTTAGTCAGTGGTCAGTGGCTCGGTGGTCTTGGATGTGATGGAGCAGCCAAAGTCAAAGTCAAAGTCATGAGCCCAGCTGCTCCTCCCAGGCTGATCTCTCTGACCCACCGCTGCAGTCATTGTCTGTGACCTGTGGCTTTGTACCTTGTAGCATTAGGCCTGACGTCGAAATTTCTAAATTGTCTTCGACAGCTTTCTGTCAGGATTTGTGCCACATTTTCACGATTTCTTCAAAAAATAGCAGACCTACAAGCTCATAGCACACCAACGAGTGGCTTTGGCTTTGGTTTAAAACACCAAAAGGGGTTCCCGCCCATAATGGGTTAAATGAAGTTGTGGTTTCTTTATATTTTATTGTAAAGCACTTTGGTACAACTTTGTTGTGCTAAAGGTGGTATGGTATGGTTACCATTTATCCTTGGTCGCACACAACACTGGAAAATAATCTAGTGTGTCATTCTCTGAGCACAACTTGAGCAACTGTCAGTGTACATCATTTGTTCCTTTTCAGCTGTTACAGAAAATATAAATCTGGTACCACTTACACACTAATTAATTCATTTGGAAAATGCCGATCTACATGGATATTTGTATTTATTTTTAAATATCTGAAATAAATTTGAATTGATTTTTAAGATATTTGAAAATCTTGAATATACTGTATATATTTTTTGTTGAGTGTATAAGTACAAGGTAGAATATGCTTCTTGACACGGCACAAAACCATAGGCATAATCGTCAGACAAAAATCTTTTTAAATAATTGACGTAGAGAAGGGGCTCAAGACAACCAACAAACTAACGTTTTCCCTGCTCACCTGCTCTGGATCTAACTGAGAGGATCCATCCTGGAAGACCATGGTCAACACCACGGCCCGAGCCCGCTTCACTTCCTCCAGAACCCGCATCTGCTCCTCTGCACTCAACTTCCCGACATCCTTCACTCTGGGGTCACAGGTGAGGGCAGTGGTCAGACATGTAGCTTTGGCCTGGTTCTGGGGGTTGACCGTTTTAGTTTTAGCCCCCGAGTCCTGGACTGTTTTTGTGCAAATCCGGGCCTTGTCCACTCTACGTTTAGCCTGTCTCGGCTTTGGCAGTTTGGGTGTTTTGGGAGCACGCGTATCACCAGATGCACCAAGCTCCGTTTCTCCCAGTGTCTCGAGCCTCTTCTCACGCCGCTGGGGTAGGTTGGGTGGTTTCAGCCTTGCCTTTTCTACCATTATGTGACTGGAATCACCACCAGCATCAACTTGTGGACTCGGGGTAAAGGCTGGAATGCAGCTAGGGTGATTATTAGGGTTGGAGGCAAAAGGTGGCGCTCCCTCCTGTCCCCTTTCTGCCCTGCCTTGAGAGGAACGGGGTGGCTCCCACTTCCCAGGACGCCTGAAGAGGCAGATCTTGGACGGAGGAGGGTCGGCGATTTGGTGCGGTGTAACCTCGTGCTTCCTCTTGAGAGGAATAGCGGGGATCAAGGGTGACACGACACGGTTTCGGGAGGGTACAGTGCTCACGGCTGAGTCGACCGCCAAGCAGACGTTTTTCCCAGAAGTGGAAGAGTTTTCAGGGATTGGCTCCTTCCTTGATCCCGTACCTCCGGAGCCTCTGTGATCAGCCTCCATGATGAAAGTGAGAAGAGAGGATGACGTTAAGTTTATGAGTGCATGGACAAACAGAGATGGAGAAAGAGAAAAGAAAATTCAAGAAAGCAATGCATAAATAAACCCTTATTTTTTGTGCTTGTGAATGCATTACCTCTGCAGTCAATACCTAGAGTATAGGGTAAATCACTTTAGATAAGTGGACAGAGAAGAAGAGAACCTAAGCTCCTCACACTCTCCGATTGCACGTAATGAGCATGGATGCAAAGGAAAATGCACCCCTTATCATATTACTTCAACTCATTTGTAGGCAATTTGACATGCAAGCAAAAATACAGAAAGCGCCAAAAAAGGTATTATTCACATAAAAACCTAGATCAGAAATCACTGGAAAAGGAAGGATCAGTTGCGAAGAGGGAAGGTTTTGAGGGAAATGAAGGAGAGAATGTCTATTTAAGGTATATGCCACCAGACCTGTCAGTTGCTCTGCTGCCCTATAAAGAAGACAATGATGAATTCGGCCATGAGCGCTGTGTCCCAGACCTTCAGACACACACTCAGACACTGTCTGACACAGCCAGCCTGAAGCTGTGTAACAGTCACATGCACACGCTGCCTGTTACGCATGCACACACACATATGCCACACACACACACACACACACATCAAGGCAACCAGAAGCAGATACACGCTCTCAGTGTGAGAGAAAGAGTGAGACTTGAAAAAGAGAAAGAACTAGCGAAGAGGAAGGCAGAAGAAGAGTAAGGGATGTATAGAAGCAAACAGGGCAGGCAGTCTCCCCAATATGACCTTCCCAACATCATAACACCTGCTGCATTATTCATAACTCAGTGCCACGACTTCTGTTTATGCAGATAACTTGACTTTGTGTAGCCACTAAGCCAGGATCCATGCACATGTATTGAAGTTGAAGTCAATGCGTGTGCGTGTGAGCGTGCGTGGCTGGCTGCTAGGAATAGTGAGTAGGTAGCCAAATGATTCAGCTCCCAGAGAGAAGAGAAACTGTAAACAGAGGCCTTTTCCTGCTGACAAAGTCATCAAACCTCAAGGGTGCTGTGCTACTGGATACATTTAGACAAACTATGGACAATAGCCCAGGCAGTGTGTGTGTGTGTGTGTGATCTTTATAGGGGCAGGGTGGATTTGGGTGCATTGACTGACACATTGGAACCATCTTAGCTTGCGTTGCAATAACGCTGATCACAGCAATATAGTGGACCTTACACACACCACCACCCTCACTCTCTTCCTCTGCCTCTGTGTGCTGCTCCTCTCTCTACCTCTGCACTAAGGACTACTTTGTTGAGCAGCCTTCTTTTTTGTTACCCAGTGGGGAGCCATCACTCTTCAGCTTGTCGTAACACTGTCAACCTTCCTCTCGTTTCACACAGGCTAGATGCTTCTTTATATCTGGAGGCGTAATCCACCTGACCTTCCCTGTCAGCATTTTTTGTTTTCTTATTTTTTTAAGAGTACCTAGAGTACAAGTTAGTTTTTTGTTTTTGTTATTTTCTGAAATGATCAAATTATTTTTTCCTCCCAATTCTGCGGGGTTTGTGAGGCAACATATTAAGACAAAGCATGCAGTAATAGTCTAACAACAAATGAATTACAACAAACATCAGTCAATGGCTGTAATTTGGGTGGAATCCCCACGCTAAAATGTCAGACCACCAGAGTAAGGCTGGGTAATTAATAGTTGGAAATAACCATGATATTGATCTGAAGTCATATATCACCCGGCCCCTAGCTAGGCCAGAGTTCTGTGTTTAAAAAGAAACTCACTGTAGGGTTGTCATGCTGATGAAGGGGCGTGTCTGGAAGGGGGTTCCCACAGAGGCGAGGGGTTCTGAACCCTGACGATCTGCCATGTCTCTCCTGGGACAAACTTGCCCTTGAGCATTCTGAAAGAGAGGTGAGGATGCAGTGCATCTTGGAGTAAGCATTATGTCAGAGCTAATGGAGAATGTGTGTGCACGTGCATGTCTGTTTGTGTGTGTGTGTACTCGCTCACGTACACGACCTCCGGCAAGGTCAGAGTGTCTCCGCACAGCCTAACAGCTCTGATGCAGAGTGACACGTTGTCACTACACGATTCCCAATTGTGATTATGTATGCGAGTGTGTGTGCTCCTTGACTCAGCAATGCCTCAGCAGCCGAGCCCTGCACTTCCTTCCTGTGTGGACTGGACTGTAATGTGAGCTAATAACATCCCCCGTCAGCACTGAGTGAGTCTCCTCAGCAACACTCTCATCTTCAGTAGGAGGATAATAAAAGTCTGGTACAGAGCCAGCTCTACAGTTTATTGATATCTGAAGAGCCTGAGCTCCATCTACTGTTTTCCTAAACTGACGGCTTAAGACCCAAAATGGGTTGTGGGACCCATTTCTGGTGGTTTCTCCGCAAAATCAACATTAGCCAGCCAGGTCCCAATGCCAGTGCTATTTCAGCATTCCACAAAGAGCCCGATTCCCCCAGAGTGAAGAGGATTAACTGTGGCTCAGCTTCAAAGTGTTGCTCTAAAAGGATGTTAATTTAGTTTGATGGTGCCACTGTGACGGTGAATGCTTGTGTTTATTGTAGCATGTTCTAAAAACAAGTTGTATTTTTGACTGCCATGTAAACATAATTAAACAGAAAATGCATTTTCAGCATTTTTGAACTGAAACAATACGAATTAAGCTGATAAATGGGTACTCTCCCCTGACTGGCTGACAATTTGTCACCTACCTGAAAGTGTTACTAATACTATGAGTAGTAGTACCAGTAGTTAATAGTTTTCTTGTATATGGCTTTATTGATCTTCCTTTTCCAATGTGGGAACAGGTACAGTGGGATAGACAAAAGTGAGCTCTGCTTTTACTGTCAAAATACATGTCTCCTTCAGTACTGGGTTTGAGCTTATTGTTATTTATATTTATAGCTCTCTAGCACACTCTACTGGTGCATGGCATTAGTGCCAATTTGTCAGCAGCCCTGGCCTGAAATTCCACTAAATATTTCTCTCATTTCAAACACTTGCATAAAAAGGTTTAAATTATGACTTATATCTAATAAATAAATATCTAATAACTAAAACTAATCTCAGATCTAATCTAACTATACTAGATATACAATACCTTTCATTTAAATTGCTGTAGGCCTTCATTCAATGGCTATTTTGCCCCAACCTCATACTCAGGGGGTGGAAAACACCACTTTCTGAGCATGAAGTGAGAGCATAATGGCACTTTATGGCAGCCTTTATACCTGCAGGAGTCATCAGTGGCTCATCCCCGTTCTTCAGCCTCTCCTCTGGGATGACCCCCAGATCAGCCACTTCGCCTCCACCTTCCATCCATCCCTGTCCCTCCGTCGGGCGGACGACACTCTGCGTCTCCTTTTCCATCAGTTCCTGAATTCTAGTCTCTATCGCTGCCTCCATTCTTCCGTCACGCGCCACCTCCAATGTTCCCTCCATTACGTGTATCATTCGGTTGTCAACAACCAGGTCACCGGAGGATACCGGTCTCGTCTTGCTTGGCTCTTCCTGTACCAGTGGCCTTTCGTCTGTACGGTGAACCTGTTCCGGTTTCTTTTTACTTTGACCCCAATTTAGTTTCTTGTCCTGCTGCACTGTCGCTTCATAGTTCCCGTTTTCGACACAGACCTGGATGCTTTCTAGACCACAGGTATGACTAGCACCTGCAGAGATTTCTTTACTCTCGTCAAGTTCACGCTCGACAGCATCTCTCTCTGGTGCAAGCCTCTTGTCGTGGTAATCACTCTCGTCTCTGCAGCCAGGTGTAGAATCCTCAGTATCACAGCCAAGCGTTGCGTCCATTTGATCGTGCACGTGGATGGTGAACCCATCTTCGTCTGCCTCACCAATGTTTCCTGTGACGTCTTCACCCATTTGATAGACTAAAAGGAGGTCTGCATCTACCACCTCACGACCTACCTCTGCCGGTGTAGCTCTATTCCGTCGACCGTGCACGCTCTCCGTTATTTGAGCTCTTCCCGCTCCGACCGCATTCTCTAGAACTACTGTGTGGCCGTTCTCTTCCTTTCTACCTTGTCCTGGCATTATCTGTCCATCACAGTCCATCACCTCTCTTGTAATGTGACCTAAATGACCACTGTGGGGTAGAAGCAGATCTTCAAACATGGCGGTTTTAGACCCAGGGACCAGGCATACGCCTCCATCTCCTGCACTAGGGCAGTGCACTTCAGTGGGATTGGACATGAGCCACTGCTCCTTTGGTTGATTTTCTGGTGCTATATCGTCTTCGCGTTCGGGGTGCGAATCTCCTGCACCTAGTATTGCTTGACCAGACCAGTTCTCCTGACGTGCCTTTGTTCTGATTTCAGGCCTTTGAATGTGTTTTAAACTGGCGGTGGCAGCATCACAGGCCACGGCAAACGTGTCCGTTTGGGTCCCAAGGTGCTCTATTCTGGGGAAGAATGTGTCATCCGAATAACCATCCTCAGGGGCAAGGCTGAGGATGAAACATGGCTCGGTTCCTTCAGATGACCTGAGAGAGAAAGTGAACATGAAAAGAAGTACGAAATTAAAATAAACTCAGAAGTTCTTCCTAACCTCCCTCGTCGTCTGAATACAGGCAGTAGGAATTGCATTTGAGCACATTTAACAAGGGGTAGGCTTTGTGAGGGGAAACACGTGGCTCTGTTAATTAATTAATATGCTTATAAAAGGACTGTAAATCTCAGATGTGCATGCACGGCGCATGCATGTTTCTACTCCTAAGGCTACTCACTCTCTCCGGGCACGGTCACGGTGCTTAGCAAGAGTCTGGGGAGTCTGTAGGGACAAAGTGTGTCTGCCTCCGGAGTCGAAGGAGACTGGCTCACATGACAAGTCTCGGCTTGGGGAGACTTCTGTCTGGGAGAAGGAAAGGGCTCGGCTGTGCTGGTAAGCAGGGGGACAGTGATGGTTCCCTCTCTGGGAGTAGGCCTGGGAGAACCGATAGCCGGCTTGGGGGTACGGGCTTCGGCCCTGGGAACATGAGGACTGAGAGAAGGAAGAGGCCTGGGATGACTGGGAGCAGGCTGGAGTGTGGGAGCTCTCCCTCCCCTCAGAAGAGCCCAAGGGGGACCGAGTGCTCAACCATAATCTGCATGATGAAAGTAAAATGATTACATTTAGGGGTCATAACACAATTCCAGCTGTAAAGTATGTAATAAAAGCACACCCGTGTGGAGTGAGGGGTGCTCTTATCATACATCATCTCATCCTGGCCAGCTACAATTTGCATTCTCACTTGTGTGTTCAATGTTTTTGTTTACACACTTGTCTTCAATATTTGTGTACCCTCAAAACTGGACATAGGAGGGAGGGGCTAGCGCCCCTAAAGAATCACACTTGTGTGAAGTGAGCGGTGCCTTTTATGATGATGATGCATGTATGATGAGAACATCATCATATCAGCCAATGAATCAAATCACATTCTGTGCTCAAACGGACAGACAAGAGCTGTGCATAGGAGCAGCTGCACCGCTCAAAAAGAGATTACTTAAATAGTGAAAAATGACACACGCTATGTTTTCATTTTCAGAGACATGACAGTAATGTTGAATGCTGCAAGGTAAAGGACGACTTCACCACTTTTCAACCTCTCTAATATGATAAAATGGCATTTTTGTTTTACTCAGTCTGTCTTAGGAGGGCTGTGGGAAGTTCAGAAACCAGTCCACCAGTGACATCATCGTTAAGCACAAAATGTTTAGATTTATTATCGTGAGAACGATGGCTTCCATTTTCTCATTGCAACTTTTCAGGACTAGAAGTCCTCTTATTAGACATACTGAAGTCCTCTTATTAGACATACTGAGTAGAAAGAATTGTGCCATTTTATCATGATTATTAGTGAGAACCTATTATATGAAGATAGGTTGAAAAGTGGTGAAGTGGTCCAAAAGTGGTGAAGTGGTCCTTTAAGTTAGGTGCTGCACGTTTTTATGTTAAATAAGAAATAGCTCTATATTCTTATACGAATCATTGCAAGTGTTTGTTAAATTGTGCATTAACCGGGGTCCACCTGTCTCCCCAGCTTTTTAGTGCATTTTTAAGGTTGGGATATAAATTTTGTCCACTCGGGGAGAGAACACTACAGGATTCAAGATACTGTAAAAGAGTAACATTGGAAGTCAAAATTGCAACTGGAACACTAAAATTAAAGCCATTAAATGAAATTAGTATTTAATGTTTAAAGATATGGAGACCCCTGAACAGTCCATCTATACCAATGATTACCATAATGAACCACCAGAACGAACATCATAATTTTAACAAAGATAGAGAAGATAACAAAAGGTTATTTTCCACATGAAACATTATGGTCAGGTTAACTCACTGATCTGATGCTCCATTTCTCCTCTCTTCTTGATTTCTGGTCCAGCTGCCTTCAGCCTGGCTGCCATAAACTCTCTCCACTACCACATAGGAGTAAACATGAACAATCATGGTCATATGTGTGACTGAGATATCAGTTGCCAGTTGGTGTGTTCATGTTGAAATTGTCGATGCATTTCTAGGCAATTATAAATGTTTAAGAAATAAGAAACTTTTAAGCATTTAAACATTCCTTCAACCACTCATAAACCTGCACTGCAACATGGTATGTCCTTGTCGCTGTATCCTGGACTCACTGTTCCTGTTGCGGGTTCTGTTGGGGTGCTGCGGACTCTGAGCTCTGAGGGCGGCCAGGATGTTCTGGGCCCACTGGGACAAAGGACCAGAGTACAAGCTACTGCCAGAGCCATCCATCTCCACCTCCACCTCCTTTCTTTATACACCGCTGATCTGACACCCCTACTCTGCCTGACAAGCTAGCTCTATTCCTAGACAAGACAGATGAGAGACCAGTGTTACTTCTGCACTCTGCAAATTCCGGTTAAACTCTGTGTGAAAAATTGAGCTCTAGAATTCGAGCGTCAATATTAAATTCAGATAATTATCTGTAAATATTTTCCGGTACAAAAACTATTTTATAACCTGAAAAAGAAAAATGCTGAAAAGCCAAAAATGAACAAGGGGGGGAATAAACAAAGCATTACCGGTACATTTTATTACATTTACATAAAACATGGAAAACGGACATATACGAACGGAAACAAATTTCAGAAGAACGTTAAAACAGATTAAAACCACTCCCGATGTTCCTTTCATCATTTGTGAAACATTTCGTTTGAAATAAACAACCTGCTAATGGCAAAACAAAACAATACAACATTTTATGTGTGGCAGCAGATACCATTATATAGACATCACTTCTCGGATAGTCTTTCAACTCAAAAGTCTTCCAAGGTTTCCTTGTTGGCCAGTTTAAAAAGGCATCAGTTGAGATCTGTGAGATTTAAGCCACGTTTTGAGTTGTTCCACAAGAGGCTCAAGGTCTTGAACCCCAAATGCAGGGTTGGGTTGTTCACCAAATTGATACATTTCAGGTTTGTGCTTTTTTTGCGAGTGCTCTTTGGATAGCATTTTGTTAGCGCCACTCTGCCTTGTCGGCCGTTTTGCCCTCCTGGTCTTCGACCACTCTCTGTAGCAGCAGGGGGTCCAGATGGAAGTACACGTACAGATCCCTCTCTCTCCTGAGGACGCTGCGCTCCAGCTGAGAGCGCTTGGCCTTGACATCGTCAGTAATGCTCTGCATAATATGGTGCAGGCTCTTTAGTTGGGACTCAACCTCCACCAACTTCACTGACAACTCCTAGGGAGGAGAGACACAGCAAGGACACAAGAGGAAAGATTGTCTAAGTGAGCTTGGAACAAATGGTAGAGACTAATGTTCAGGCTAGACTATTTTGTATACGGATCACGGTACAAACATGTTAGAGCACTGACCACCAGGAATCTAATGAACACAGTGCACAAATGGAAGCAAATTGACCCGTAATGGTCTATTCGTACATTCTCACAAATAAATTAACACTGAGGATTTCAGTGTTGATTGGCAGCTCAGAAATAAATTAAAATGTTTCAAATGGGTATGATATGCAATGCATATATGCACATCAAAAATAGGATTCTTGAAATGAAAACCTTTGAGAATCACTATATTACTAATCTAGAGTACAATATAAACCACAATTGCCAACTCTGCCATGTCATTCAAAAGGTCAAAATCAAACACCACATGTTTTATTTCTACAGGAAAGAAAGTACAGCATTACAGAGTACAGCATTTCTGGATTTATATTCACTCCAAACTGAACTGAAATCTGGTGGGAGAAAATATTAATGTTAGGGACATCTCAGTTCACATCTTCAGTTAACCTGAAATTAGAGCTCTTTCATCATGAAATATACAATTAAAAATACCACAAGGAATTGTATTGATGGAATTTCTTACATTTAAAAAACAACTACTTGAGACAAGGTTACCGTATCATGCACTATATGTATTATATCAAACCAGAGTGTTTTCTTATTTAACGGTTGTCATGAGAACACTGTAAAATTCACGTGATGTTTATTTACCGGTATATAGCCCATTTGATACGACAGCCCAGACTTAAATTGTGCAATACAAAAAACACAACCGTGCTACCAGCTTCCCACACCAACAGTGGCTTAAATAAACTTAAAACTCACATTCTATACTCCATACGGCGGCAAGTTGTAAAAGAGGTCTGTACAGTACCTGTGCATTGGGGCAGAGCTCCTGGTCTGTTAGGGCCGTGGGACATACCTGCGGCCCGAAGACCAGCTCCTGGAGCTCTGTGTGGGTGGCACTGTGCAGCGTCTTGAAGTTGCTGGAGAGGTGGGCGCCCGTGAAGCTCAGCTGGCGCAATGCCCCCGCTAGTGCCTCGCGGGTTGACTGGATGTCAGTGGTCAGGTTGCGGGCAGCCTGGTCCAAGGCCTCGTAGGTGTGGAAGGGGTCCGCTTGACCAGCACCCGAGCTGCAGTTGTACGCTTCTAGGAGCTGGAGCAGCCTGAGGGAGAAGAAGTATCAACGGATGTTACAAGAGTCAAAGCAGCCAGTTAGAGCCCAAATGAGCATTTTCTTAAATAGAATTTATGAATAATTCATAAGAGAATATTGGTGTAATACTTAATTTTTTTATTATATTTTTGTTAATTTTATTCGATTACTACAACTACAATTTATAATATTGCTCTTGTTAAATACCTAAATTGGTAATAACTCAACCATGCACTTCAGAGGGCTATATAACACAAAGTCACACCGCTGCCGTGCTCTCCATACCTGCTGATGGCTGTGTCCTTGGAGCTGATAATGGGACTTTGTTTGGGGTTGATGACCAGGTCAGGGTGGGCCATGGCCTCCATCCTGTGGGCTGCCTCCTCGCCTGCCTTCACCAGCCTGCAGCGCATAGTTTCCAGAGACTCCAGCAGCGCCTTCCAATTCCTTAGCTCCATCGCCAGGGCCAGGAGTAGCAGGTCGAAGGAGGACTTCTGACGGAGAAGGTAGTCGCGCACCTGGGTAGAAAGATTGACGAGCGGAGAATGGCATGGATGGATAACAGTAGCATAGATAGACAATAATAGTAAACAGGAGGGTAAGAAGCCCCCCCCCCCTCTATAGCATGGATCAAAATGAAATGTATCCGCAGAATCACACTGCAAGACATCAACTGCTGTTCAGTGACGTTTATTTCCCACCAGACTGTCATGTATTAGTGCTCCCACCAGGCGGCATGGCTAGTTAACTAACCTGGTCCTGCCTGGAGGTGTAGTAGTCCTGCCTGGCCAGCTGCAGAGCCAGATCTCCCCTCACCACCGGCACGTTGACAAGCCTGGCAGCCTCCCTCAGAGCGGCAGGCACTGGGCCGTGAAACAGGGCGTCTATCTCTGCCTCCACAGCCTGAAGCTCCCTCCTGGACGCCGCCTCGCGCAATTGCAGAGACGAGGCAGTGGAATCACTCTGATAGATTGAAAACACAAAGTGGAAGGAAGGAGCGAGTGAGTAGGAAAATCTGAACTGAAATAATGGCTAAAATAAATTAAAAAACAATCTCTGAATAAACTAGCTTATATTGTAGTTGAATAAATATTAAATGCGTATAAATTTTACAATGCCAAATCGGTATGGTAATATACTGTAGCAAACATGGGGGAAAAACATCGCGAACAAAGAATCCTGCACACTGCTCTTGTTTAGCAGCCTCTGCTTTTATTTAAATTGTTAACTGCTGAGCAAGAGCAGTGCGAGAGATTTTGTTCATGAAAATAGTTTTCTTCAGTTTTCACTGTCCAACGCACCTGCATCCGAATGAAGTAGATGTGCGAATACTTCCTTTACAGGGGGTAAATATATACGGTACACACTAGAGCAGATAAACCATGACTGTGTTCATTCTTTACCTTGACAAGAGAGTACTTTGCAGACAGCCAGTCTATTGCAGCCTTGATGCCGTACCCCTGGGCCTTGGCCATCAGTAGCTGGTGTTCAGTCAGAAGATGAGCCCACTGAAGCATGGCCATCTCCTTCCTCCTCCGATCCACAGCTGTCTGGCCTTCCTTCTGCTGCTGCTCCTCCTCCTCCTCCTCCTCCTCCTCTTCCTCCTCTACTCCACAGGAGCTGAGATCCAGGACCTGAAAGTGTTCTGCGGAGGAGTTCGAGACAATATCGGAGATTCCCTCAAAGAACTGCTTCTGGGTGAGAGCAGTGAGGGTTTTGGTGTTAAGCTCTTCCTGTTGCAAGTAGGGCTCTATGGAGAGCTGGGAAAGGAGGACTGGGATAGCGTGGGGCCTGGATGGATTCAATGGGACCGCGGTTTCTCCATTTACTCCTCCTTGGACTTTCGATTCTGGTTCGACAAGGAGGTGCAAACCCATGTTCTTCACCTCGTCCACTAGGGATTGTAATGAGGCATTGTTGCCAGCGTTCTCAGCTCCAATAGCAGCATTTGCCTCCTTTAGCTTGCAGGAGGCACTCTCCCGCTCTGCAGCCAGACGCAAATTAACATCAGAGCGAGTGGTGGCCAAAACCTGCAGGTTGTTATAACGATGTTGTTTCAACTCCTTCTCGTTGCGAAGGGCCTGAAGCTCTGCCTCCAAGTCCTCTATGTTCACGTCATCCTCCTCCACAAAGAAGGAGAAGGAGTTGGATGAATGTCCCAAGAAGTCTTTACCGTTTCCGTCTGAAGGTCCAATGGTCTTAAGGACCTTGCTCAGGGCAGCTTCATCCAGCAGGGGCTTTCCAGACTTCTGTAGCTCCTGGAAGGCACGTGCCTCCTCCACAGTGATGACATTACTCGGATTGACGGTGCGGCAGACGAAGCGCATGAAATGCAGGTTCTCCGGGGCACAGTCGAACAGCCAGTCAAACTCTGAGTCCTTCAGAGACGCCGCACCAGGGTAACCGATGCGGCCAATTGCCTCCACGAACTGGGCACCATTCAGCATGGTGGCGCTGTAAGACTGCTAGCTATTGTGCCAAACCGGTTGTACAGTGGGGATCAAGGGAGATTACAGAGAAGCAGTGGAAGTAGTACAGCATCAGTCATCTTATTAAATAAAAACACATGAGCAAAACACATCTGGAATCAGAAAGTCACTCAATATTTGTATTACTGTGTAGTTACATCGACTCATACCTGCACAAAAGAGTAGTCTTTGGTTTCACTTACTCAACATTGTTGCAGCAATAATTAAAAGCAGAAATAAGTAATTAATACAAGTAAGACGCGCAAACGCGGGAAGCGAACGCAGCTCGTGTGTGTGTGGTTGTGTGTGTGTGTGTGTGTGTGCTACAGCTGCGCCCTCTGGTGGCGGGCGGGTGGTGTAACAGCGGGACAGACACACACATACACAGACATTCAGCCCTTGCTGTCATAGTAAGTGGCTCACTGCGTTCGCAAATACGAAATTAAGAATGATGTAGTGATCATAGCACACTGAGGTGCTTGAATGTGCTGTGCATGGGTCCTACTTCTGAATATTATTTTTATATATTAATTTACATATGTGTGCGCACGTACTTTCATGTTTGAATTACGTTGTGGGTGCAATCTTAATGTGTCAGTGTGTGTATATGTGCAGTGTAGTGGGTGTGCGTGGGGGGGGCTGAATGTCTCTGAATACCAGAAATTAAAATGTATTCCTGTTCATTAGTGATTGATTAATGATTCTTTCTATTCCCATTTCATCACTTACCGTATTCTAAGCTTAGACTTAGAGGATGGTTGGAGTGTCCTGGCCGATAATGTAAACCTGGGCAAGTGGGAGGCAGATAGGGGGTGGGGGGCACCTGGATGTTTACTGTGAGGAAAGAGACTGTTCAGCCAAAATATCGCTTTGTATCCGTGAGATTGATTTTACATTCTCCTGGAACTTTGTCTAGTCTTTTCCAAACTTGTGTCAGACTCCCGAACCATTTTGAGGCGATAGGGATAGGACATCTCTCCATCTTTCTCTCCACTTATTATGATTATTACTCTCTCAGTTGTGTCCAATTATTATATTATTGTCATCTGTTTTAACTTGTATTGTATCAAATAAACCTGCCATTTAAAGTCAATACATTCATTCTCTGAGAGATCAGATGTTCCCCTTTGCGTGGGACAGTCCCTCATTTTCAAGACTTTTCAGGCATCCCACATTGTGACTGGCAGGCATCAGTGTTCAAACGCCTTACGCCAGGGCTCCACTGGGCGCGTTGCGTCACGCGTGCGTCACGCGTGCGTGCGTCAAAAAACGAACCGGTTCAATTTTATGGTGACGGAGACGCGACGCAACGCGGGCAGTGGAGCCACCCTCCATTGATTAAAAGGGCACATTCCCGACACTGACGGAGACGCGACGCAGACGCGCCGCAGACGCGCCCAGTGGAGCCCTGGCGTTAGTTGGCCTTTCTCTCATTGTGTCCAACAATCATTATTTTATTGTCGACTCATCTGTTGTATCAAATAAAACTGCTACTAAAGACATTTAGTAGCATTCTTCATCTTCACTCTCTCCAACAACCTTTTTTTGTATTTGGGAGTTTGGGACATCCCAAATACGAAAAACTTTGTATTTAGACCAGGGTTCCGAAAGGACCTGGGGTGGGGGGGTGCATAGCCCTCCAAGCAGAACCCAATGGTACTGAAGTTTCTGACATTTTGTTCGACAATTTCAGAAAAGCTTTATGTAGGGTCCCGAAAGGGGCTAGGGGGTGCAGTGCTACAGCTGTGTGGGAGTAGTAGGCTAGCATATTACATAAATAACTTACAATTCCCTGAAGTCAGGCTACGGATAATGCTGGCAGTGCTAGTCCTAGAGCCAGTAGAAAGTAAAGTGACACCGACTATATATTTTGGTTTAGCATGGGCTAACAAACATTACATTAGCTAAACAAGAAAAGCGTCGACTCGAGAGGCGACGGCGCCTAAGTAAGAATTGTCACATAACGACCGCAGTTCCAGTTAACTGCAAAAAGTGAGTATGTTTGTATTATCTTACCAACAAACTTGGGAAGAGGTGACGACGTTATTTTAACATTATCATGTCACGAACTCTTTTCGTCGTTGTTTTGAAAGGAAATGCCCGCGCTGCAAACGAAATGAACGTCAAGCAATTACGTACGTATCACGTACGTCTGTGGCTGTATCGCTTATTCGTCACTTATGGTCACAACACTCCGCCCGAGCCAAACTTTCTCAACCAATCCCATTTGGAGGTTGTACCTCAAGTCCCTCCTCTCTGCACCCTCAACCAATCCCATTTAGAGGGTCAATCCTCTCTGCACCCACGCTTCCCCTTTTGTGATTTCTCTCTTCAGTGGTCCAGCCGTCAGTCATCTGATCTATCATTTCTTTATGGAGAACGGCGACTGGTAAGTAGTCTAATGTGATGCTTGTGCAAGTTGTGCTTATATACTGTACATTTAACACGTTCACTTTAATAGCTTTAGATAGATAGTATATGTGTTGATTAATTGATTGATGGTCTGCCCGTAAAAGGTTTGCTGTGCTGGCCAAGTGGTTGAGTTAAAAAAAATCACATTGTTAACTTTTTTCATGTGTTATTGTGTTTCGTTTTGTATTGCTGCACAAGAGCATGATGATGAGATATAGTACCGTTCTGGTGGTGGTAATAAAAAACACAGTAAATTCTTCTCCTGCGGATAGCAATGGTAAAGCACAGGCTTATACTATTTGCCTTTGTCTGTCTGTCAGTGTTTAGATGTGAATGTACAGCTCCTCGTATTCATATCTTGCACGTTTTGAATACACAGGAATCAGGATCACAATTAGCCCAAAATTTAGACTCTCGTAGATTTTATTTATCGTAGATTGAAAATGCCAGAATCGGTGTCATCTACGAGAATCTAAAATGTGGGCTAGATCACAATGGAAACAAGCCCCCAGTGCCTTTTGTGTACTGTAACAGTTATCCTTTTAACAATCTGTACAATCTGCAAACTGTTAATATAGTATTCAGTCAATCAAAAAGATAGCATTCCAGGATGTGGCATACTGTAAGTCTGTAACCAACCACAAAGCCTCCTATAATTCAAGAGGTTCTATAGTCCTACACCTGTACATGAATATACAATGTACACAGCATGTTGTATACTACAACAGTGATAGCTTATGCCTCTCAACATATGTCATAATTGTACACATATCACTTCGGCCTGAGTGAAGAGGTCAGCTAGGATACAAATTCACTAAAGATGGCCTAGGGACACACAAGATAATCTGTTAAAGCTTACAACAGCTGTGAATTCATCCTGCTATATAGTGGACATTGTGACTTGTATCACTCAAGAATGCTTTCGAAATAGACCACATGTGGTACCTTGTTGACTGAGGCAACAGAGCCTTAAGGGTCAACACACACACACACACACACACACACACACACACACACACACACACACACACACACCCACACACACACACACACACACACACACACACACACACACACACACACACACACACACACACACACACACGAGGTGACACCCACATGTTAGAGATGTATAAGATGGGACAGAAAATCAGGAAGAACTGAGAGTGAGAGACAGCAGAGAGACACAAGGGGGAACCTAGGCGCTCTGCCTGGGACGAAGTCTGATGTACAATTGTACACCCCATAGTCCTGATTAAAATCACAGGGTCAGATTCAAAGTTCAGTCTATTACAGAATACAGATGTTTGTGATCATGTGTAATTAATGTGTGATGATCTCAGTGAATGCATTGCATTTAACATGATGACATAAATGGTGCACAGGAATAATTCCTTATATTAACTGCTAGGTGAGGTACTGTCTATCATGTTCACCCTTGACCTTGTGATTTGCTCTGAACTTCTGATACCTGAATATTATAGAATCAAGCCACCATGGCATGCAGGCCTGGTGTTTAATATTGTTTTCAGTACAGAATTGTCCTATGACACAGGACAATTTGTTTATAAATACTGTATGGTGTGATCCCTCCTTTCGCAACTTGACCACCAACCTCAGTGTTTAATGTACCGTACTTCTCCCATGAGCTAATATAAACGTCTTGTTCTTAGACATACAAACGGGCTCTGACTCAGTTTGCCTCAACATCCTGTTTAATCCAGAATTCCTCAGCAGTGCTGTCAGTAACCAGCTAACTTCCATCTCTCGTCTCTCGCAGCTGTCCAAAACAAAGAACCATGGTCCAGGCTAAGACGTGGATCCTGACCAAGCACTTTGAGGGCCTCCCCAAGAACAGTGACTTTGAACTGAAACTGGAGCAGCTCCCTGAGCCTAAAGATGGAGGTGAACAATGCTATACTAGAGGCTAATACCTTGCTGCCGCTGGTGTTCACTTTAGAACATTGGCAACATTTTGTACTTACTGTATGTCTTTAGATAGTCAGTTAAATCGTTTACTTTATTGGTCTCAGTGGAGTGCAGTGAAGTCATGCAGCAACAGCAGTAAGCATAAAACAATGACACATGGGTACATAGAGTAGTAGAGTACAATAGAGAGTTACCATTAAGATAAAATAAACATATTTTCATCTGACTGAGTTAACATCTATATTCTGTCAATAAATGTATACCTATAATATACAATATATATTGTATTATATATGTATATTATATAATATACCTATTATATACTATCTATCACATTCAATATACATCTATAGCTGAGTATATGAATGGATACTGTATGGACTGTACTACTTGGCTTATATATCCTTATCGGAGTCAGTATACGTTTAACTTTTTATTGTCACTTCCATAATACAGGGGAGCGAAATGCCATTCTCCACAACTCATGGTGCTTCACATTTAAAAACAATACACACACAAATGAGACATAGCCTTTTAAAAACATTAAAAAGTAAAGTGTGCATATACCTCTGATGATCATATACCTCTGATATTCCCACAGTATCTTGATGGATCTATTTGTCCTTAGTATATCCTAATCCTAATGCATCTGTTCTTGTTGCAGAGGTGCTTTTGGAAGCCATTTTTCTCACTGTGGATCCATACATGAGGTAGCTGGGAAACGTTTTCATGTATGTGTTGTCTGTTGTGAAACTGGAAGAGAGAAAAAATAGCACGATTGTCCTTGAAAACAATTCCTGTAATTATCTTGTTTAGCCAGTAACTTGAAATGTAATGTTAATGTGTTGTTGTACCTTTAGAGCTTCTGTGATAATTTCATTGTTTTTCACTGCAGACCTTTAAGTAGAGTTCGCATGAATGAAGGAGATGTCATGATTGGAACTCAGGTGGCAAAGTAAGATATTACACACACACACACACACACACACACACACACACACACACACACACACACACAAACAGAAAAGGTTTTGTTTACCCTGTGTGACATGCATGCCTGACATTTACTGGAACAGAATATGCTCTGCACCTGCTGTTAATTTCCAAGGCCTTTGATGCTTGCTTAGTAATCCTGAGTAAAAACAATGACAGACTTCTTGGCTGGGTGTTCTGAGTGTTTTCAGTGAGAAGACTTGCACGACTGCAATCATAGAACAAATTACCGCTTGATAATACTTTTCCACAGGCCTCTCTCAAAGATGACATCATTGTAAGATCATGCTCACGTCTATGCGACATTGTGCTATCATCATACTCCACCATCCTATCTATGTATGCAATGAACCACATTACATGATTAGAATAGCAATAATAAATTAACAATTTAAATCATTATTCAGTTATGAATATGATCTTATATAACAGGATCCATAGAGTCTCAGTTTTTTTTGGGGGGGGGGGGGGGGGGGGGGGTTGTGACGTGACATGAAATCAAATGTTTGGGCATAGTGACTAAATTGGAGGAAATACTAAATACTAAATTAAAAAGGAAAAAGAAAGTCTTAGTCTAGAATTAGAATTAAATAACCGAGCAGATTTTCAACCCAATTGTCCCATACATTCTAAACGTAAACCACCAATCTAACTGGCATTGATTTGGACTTGATCATTAGACTGTGATTATCATTTTCAGTTGTTTTTTTTTGTCACCATGATGCACCATGATGGAATCAAGGGAACGTTCGCTGTGTTTCGTTCATTCTTCACACAGTAATGTTGACTTTGTGGGGGCGGTCTGGTACTTTGTGTGGTGGCAGAACAAAGAAGAGAACTGTCTAATTGTTATTGTTCTTCCTTCCATTTCATCCAGGGTCGTCCAGAGTAAGAACCCAACGTTTCCAGTGGGCAGTCATGTTGTTGGTCGGTGTGGCTGGAGGACCCATACAGTCTCCAATGGGACAGACCTGACTCCCATCATGCACGACTGGCCTCAGGACATTCCCATGTCCCTGGCCCTGGGCACTGTGGGTATGCCAGGGTAAGATCAAGGACAGTGAAGCTTACAGTAGCTGGCAGTTGCTGAAGTTGGGAGAGTTTAGCATTTCCCCCACAATAGAGGTGCAACACTTTATCAAACAAATGTATTTAATCAATTATAAAAAACACTTTTGTCTATTTTTTGGAAAATAATTGAAATTTCGTTTAGTTGACCATCATTTAGACATGTTATGAGCCTGTGGATTTCTAATATGTTTGTGTGACACTTGTATATGTACACAGTGCAGGGCTTATGTTCATACTAATCAATTTTGTTTTTATTTTAGTCTTCAACAAGCAATTACAGTATCAATAAAGGTTAAGAGAAGCGTTGGTAGGAAGGAAACAAAAACATCTTGAATTCTTACTAGGCTTTATTTAAACAAATCATCTGGGAGTCACTAGCAGCTGTTGTTTTGTGTATACCAGTATGAAGAAACCGTTTCGGTAAATTAGTCCAGATGTTTTCCAAAGCAAATTAGTTATCATGTTTTCGTGGCCTTAAAATAAAGTACTTTTAGGCCTGTATGAACACACCCTCTTGGCTCTGCAGAAGCATGCTTTGAAGGCTAGACTTAAAAAAGGAAACAGATGGCTAACTGACTTGCTATAACTACATTCTTTTAGTTTGTATTTCCATATGATAAAATGTAACGTCTTTCTTTCAGTCTAACTGCTCTGTATGGCATAGAGGAGGTCTTGGGGCTGAAGGCTGGGGAGACCCTCCTGGTGAACGCAGCAGCCGGGGCAGTGGGCTCTGTGGTTGGCCAGATCGCCAAGCTTAAGGGCTGCAAGGTGGTGGGCTGCGCAGGCTCCGAGGCCAAGGTGGCCTTCCTCAAAGACCTGGGCTTCGATGAAGCCTTCAACTACAAAGGTGTGACGTCACTGGAACAGGCCCTGAAAGACGCCTCCCCGGATGGATATGACTGCTACTTTGAGAATGTAAGCATTCGTCATTGATTTACACTTACACGTGCCTTAACCGTCATTACCATAAAACAATCTTGGGATGTATTTGTTTGATAGGGTTATTGGGTCTTTTATAGGGTTATTGGGATGTTTTTCCTATTTTAGACTTTACTGCCATTTTGGACTGAGGCCGATTCTAAAATGCCTTCTAAATACCTGAAGGTCATGAATGTATCTTAAATCTTATAAAATGAATTGAAGCTCATTGAAGCTAATTTAAGTATATTAGCATGTGTTTGCCACTAGCTATGAGTTCGGTAGTGTCACACTCACATCCCTAATATGTATGGCATGGTGTAGTACAGTTGAGTTTGGGTTTTGCACCCCAGCCTACTGACAGGAAATATGCTGAGCTGTGAATCGGACGGTTATTCTCTTGAAACCACATGGTTTCATGGAAATCATCCACCCACATTTCTTATCTCTTTACACAACTAACAGTAATAAAACAGGGGAGTAAATTATGCCACTCAGTCACACATCATTATGATGATATGATTATCAGATCTAATTGTGAAAGTACAACAGAGGTACTCGTTCTTGATCTTGATCCTATCCATCCTTGTTATGGATCTTATTTTAGGGAAACATAAAGGGCATTCCAACTGATACTCTTTTCCTTGACGGCAGGTAGGAGGGCCTTTCTCCAGTGTTGCCTTGCCACAGATGAAAAACTTTGGCAGGATAGCCGTGTGTGGAGGCATTTCCTTGTACAATGACACCACGCCACAAACAGGTTTGTGTTTCCCTGCATTTGCTGAACATGCATCCATGCGTGGTGTGTATTCACTCATCGTTGAAAGACAAATTCTATGGCTTAGGAATCCTCCATGTTCCGTGGAAAGGGAATATTTGCACAATATGGTGTCATACTTGAGTTTGAAGCTAGAGGGAGCCGCTGTCCCATATCGAAAACATTGGTAGATCATACTCATTTCTCAGAGACTAAGATGATTAAACACTTTACACCTGGCTATTATATTTTGGTTTTCATTATAGGAGAAATCTTTCAACAATGTTTGAAACATTTTCAAGAATAAAAGATTACAAGCTCACAACACATCATGACACGTCTGAGCTTGTTACCCAATCTACAAGCTCAGATCAATGAATTTATTGATTGATTGCCTGATTGATATGTTTGTTTGATTGGTGTTTATATGTACAGAAAATAAAAAAGTTTATTTCCATTGCGGCCCCTTGTTAAAATGTGAGATGTATCTGAAAAAATATTAGTGAGCGTGTGTGTCTGTATGAGTGCATGAAACAGTTACATTATTTATTTATTTTGCTTGTGTGCGTGCGTGCATGTGTGCATGGGCTCGCACACAAGAGACATGGGTGTACATTGAATACTACATTCCACAAAAGGCAGTAGGAAAAGCAATAGTATAAAGATTTAAGATTTAGATACATTTAAAATAAATTTCAATTAAACAGGACTGGGGGAACTGGAAAAAAACAGTTCGAGTTAAGTTCCAACCACCCATTCTTTTGTACCCCTCAGGGCCGTACCCTCACCTCACCATGATCTTCAAGCAGCTAAAGATGGAGGGCTTCATGCAGAGTAGGTGGGAACACAAAAACCCAGAGTCCCTCAGAAGGCTGATGGCCTGGGTGAAGGAGGTTAGTTATGAAACGTACTCTTGTGTAATGTGTACGCTTTTTCTACCTTTTTCTGGTTTTAAGCTTGAGACATTTTGGCCTACTAGTTGTTTGAATATTGGGCAACCTAAAATACAGTAATTAGCATTAAAGGAAGCTCCCATATGTGCTTTGGGCATAATATCGGACATAAACATTATATAGAGATTTATAACGACCACAGTCATGCAATTTGATAAATATCTGTGATATGTGATTTGGTTATGCATGTTTCATCCTCCAGGGTAAAGTGACGTACAGAGAGCACATTACAGAAGGATTTGAGAACATGCCAGCTGCTTTCATGGGATTACTAGTGGGAGAAAACATTGGCAAGGCCATTGTCAAAGTTTAATCCCAACAAGGATCAAGACACTTTGAAAAGCAATACTCACTGGAGAGTTTGATATCCACATTAACTCACCTTTAACCACTTAAGCCTTATTATATCGTTGCTGTCGGCTGTCGGGATCTTATTCTCTATATTTCAACTTTGTAACCTTTTCCGTAAATTAATGCCCTTGTTTTTTGTCAAGCTAACAAATGTTAACTCTGTTAACAAACATGTATTTGTTATAGCATGTAATGTTTGTGATAAGTTGCTAGGTTTAAGGTCTACTGTACTTTGGAGCACACTTGTTTTATCTGCAATGTAATTACTGGTCCACTTACAATTCATTCAGCTGAGTCAAATATTAAAGTTTACTGATAGCGTTTCTATAATAAAAACGTAGGTTTTTTTATACAACTTTTCCTGTCTGCCTCAAGTCTTATTGTGGGGGCGGCGGGCGCTGCTTTGTCTTCATATACTTCACACATAGTTGTCCAGCCCAAACCAGTGGGGTCCTAAGGTCACCAGTGTCACACCTGAGCATGCTGTTGAACCATGCCCATTACACACACACACACACACACACACACACACACACACAGTTATTTGTTTTGACATTTGACATGCAATGCCTGTGTAAAGACATGACAGTAGGCTATGACATGACAGACACGGTTAAAGAACAAAGCAAACATGACTTGTAATATATTTTGCTCATTAGGAAATAACATTTGTGCATATTCCAGAAAATGGAGCAAGCTAAGCTATACACCTACATGGGAAAAAGTAGTTTAACCACTTACGCCCTAGTTTAGTATTATTATTAATTTGTATTGAATTATCATTCTGGGAAAGGAGAAAACCTTTTTATCTCAAACATAAAGCATCCAGTGTACTGCATGGCCTCTGATCGCCTACTGGAGGTTTTGTTTGATCAGGAAAAAAGAGGCTATTTTTATACACTGATTTGAATTTCATAAGGCTGTGGTCTTGTTTCCATGGTTGGAGATGAGAATTGCATTCGATATGAGCTCAAGAGATTGTCTAGGCAGGAAAACGAAAATGTTAACCTCAGATTTGGGACTAATTCAAATGTAATGCTTGTGTTTCTTGTCTAGCAAATAATCGTTTTCACTTTGAATATGAGTTTTCAATTCGATTAATAATGTAATCATAAAGGAGTAATATAGGATGATAACATTAACATGCCTGGTCTACACGAGGGCGTGGCATTGCGCATACTTTCATTGCCATTGAACATTCGCAGAGCTTCATTCATAATTCAATAACAGTAGACCGGAGGAATGTGTCAAGTCATAGTGACTATACTCGAGGAAGAGGATACCCGCGCCGCGTGGCTCCTTTTACAGACCCATGCTGCAAACTGCACTTTATAACAGAGGGGGGGAAATAATACAATTAGAAATATATTCATGAACAGCTTAAACATGATTCGATATTATATTCTTCGATGTATCTGGAAATTTGGAAAATAAAACCTGCTTTGTTGTTTTACACAGCAAAGGTTGATCATTGTGATTATGTGATGTGATCATTGGTTTGTGATTGATTGCGTGATGACTTGATGAGCTGCCAATGATCAAAGTGCATGCTGTGCTGTGGGGTGTTCCCGCAAAGGGGAGGTTCTGTAGTATAGTGGGCAACACAGGCAAACAGACAGAAGCACTATACACTCCCGTCCCAGTCAGCAGCAGTCTGATCATCATCCTGAGACCTGAGAAATACCGTCGTCATCATCATCAATCATCATCATGGTTCGTGTAGTTGAAGACCTGGTGAGTGTTTAGCTTTTGTTTTATGTGTATCTTTTCTTTTGTAATGTTATTGTCACGTCCAACTGGTTTAGCATCTGTGCTGTCATTGTTTAGTATAGGCGCCAATTAATTTGTGCATCCACCCAGCCTGGACATGGAAAATATGTTTCCAGAGTTGAGTGTGTGTTTAAGTTTAACAACAGTAGGCCTATAGGCCCTATAGGCTATACCGTAGTTTAAATGATGTCACAGGCGTAGTGTAACGTGTTGCCACGAGGGACATCTGTTAAAGCTCCCTGAATGTTGGACGTTGCCTTTTAATTGGTGTGATGATGTAGGCTACCAAGTTACCAACAGCCAACCATGCTGGTGAGGGATATATAAACTAGGGAGGAGAGGGACGTTATAATTCAATTCAATTCAAAGGACCTTTAGTGGCATGAGAAAATACGTTTACATTGTCAAAGCAAGTGTCAAAAAAAGTATAGTACAGCATTTTTGTTAACAGAGCTATGTCACATTGCATCGTTATATACATTTTATGCAGCAGGGTATAAAGCATTTTGTTATATAAATAGCATGTTTTTTTTGCAGTCGCTTTGGGACAAATGGCAGCATATTTTCTCAATGATATTTAAATAGCATGATATTCGCAAGCTATGGATTTCTGTGGCGCCAGGGGCCGCTGTTCGCAGGGAGCGGCGTTTCCATTCATACCGATTTTGACAGCATGTTGGATCTTTCTTTATAAATTCAGAATGTTTTAGCTGCATGCTAACAATAACAATGTGGGCTAAGTGGCTTTGTTATTTCATAATTTCACACATAACTGGGAAAAGCATGTAGCTTTTAAAATTTAACCCCGTGTAACTTTAAGCCGTTAGCCGTATAGCATCAGACAAACATCAACCACATTTTCACGTGCAAACATAAACCGAGTTTTAGGAAATTATTTTAGGTCACACATTGTGTAACACTGCTGCTTCAGGGCTTGGAATTCAACTTTTTGAAGGAATGGTCCGTTATGATTTAATTCAGGCAAGATAGTGTCACTGTCAGATGGTAACTATGGTAACAGAAGCGCTTGGAAATGTATCCTATCACGTGCTTTCTGTGTATGATCCTGATATGATTTACAAAAATGTATCAGTGTAGCTGTAGCCTATATGCTATGTCACAATTTGTGTGTTATACCATCATACTACTATAATATTTAAATGTGTCATCCTAGCTTGCAAACCTGTCAGAGTTTTATAAGATTGTATTGTATTGGGGTCTGACTGCAGGGGCTTTAAGTTTCAATAGAATAATTCAGCCTGCATTTATACACTGCACCTGCTAGATTATTTTTAGATTATTATTTCCCCCCCAAGGTCTGCTATAGTTTTTTGTATTTATGCACCATCAATAGTTACAAGTATCACCATTTGGCATTTAGTCTATTCACAAGTAAGACGCGCAAACGCGGGAAGCGAACGCAGCTCGTAAATGGCAATAACAACAATTAGAATAAATTACATACTTTTTTAAGGTTTTCTTTTTAAAGTTCTCTTTTTTGTGTTTTTTTAAGATTAAGTGTTAAGTATTTTTTTTAAGTTAAGTTGTGTGTGTGTGTGTGTGTGTGTGTGTGTGTGTGTGTGTGTGTGTGTGTGTGAGTGCGTGCGTGTGTGTGTTTTGTGTGCTACAGCTGCGCCCTCTGGTGGCGGGCGGGTGGTGTAACAGCGGGACAGACACACACACACACACACACACACACAGACATGATCTGCAGGGTCTCATAGTTAGTGCTCATTGCGTTCGCAATCACTGCGTTCGCAACAATGTGGTCTAAAAAAAATTCCACTGTAAAACTGAATACAATTTGGTGCTTGTACTGTGTGCTTGTGTTGGCGTGTGCAAGTATGCTGATTGCCATCAGCAATGGCATGCCTTGAGGCCATATGACATAAAATATTATGGTAGCCTACTGTATAAATAGACAGTATGTAGGTTGTATCAATGTTTTTTTTTAGTGATGCACCGAATATTCGTCCGCAGAAAATATTCGGCAGAAAATGCATTTTCGGCCTATTCGGTTTCGGCCCGAATAGGCAGAAAATATATCACCGAATAGTGTATGCAATTAATGCATTCAAAAGGGCTGAATAAATGTTTTATGGATCCATAATAGTGATTATAATTTAAGTTAAGTTTTGCCATAACCATAACATAACATTTGTAGAATCAAACTCAGGTTAATGGGTTAAGTGGGTATACTAAAACAGCGATATTCAGTTACACTTCATACCAATTATACTGTGCGGGTGTAGGCATTTAGAGACCAGGATTACTGCATGTTTTTTGCGAGGGTATCAATGTTAATCACCCAAGTAATACAGCAATTGTGTGTTTAATACAATGAATAGTCTACATCTTAATTACATGTTCCATATCTATGCCAGACCAGTGGTGGAAAATAACTAATTACATTTACTTAAGTACTGCAGGCTACTTAAGTAGTCTACAATTTTGAGGTATTTGTATTTTACTTGAGTATGTAACATTTTTTGTACTTTTACTTCTACTCCACTATATTTCAGGGGCAAATATTGTACTTTTATTCCACTATTATTGACAACTTTAGTTAATTTGTAGATTTTGATTATTACAAAACATACATCAGCCACTTCAGCACTTTATAACCCTAAGCCTAACTTGTAACAGAGTACATCTATTTCTGTGGAGAAAAAAGAGGAACTAACCAGGTGCTCAATGGAGGTAGCAGGATGTGATAATGATAAAAAGGTGCTCACACGGATCAAAAAACGCGATCAAAACATGATAAGAAAAGAGAAGGATCCGGGCACACAAGGTTAAGAAATGAGGATGTTGTCCTTCATTCTTGCCCTGATGAAGACCTGTTAGGTCGAAACATGTTGGCAGTTGCTTTAATTTAATAAAGGTGTTTTTCTCTCTTTTTTTATCACATCTATTGCTGTACTGACACTTTTACTTAAGTACTTTCCACCACTGTGCCAAAGCATTGTTTGCAAGCATTACATGAGCCAGAACGAAGGTGTGTAAATATCATGCCACAAATATAAAGTGGACAATGTGAATTTGGGTGGGAATGTATAATGACTGTATATGATGTGGATTGATGATCTGTTGTGATAGTATAATAATGTTTGACATTCTCTCTCTATAGGACAATTTCCATGCCATCCTGGTGGAAGCTGGGGACAAGCTAGTGGTGGTGGACTTCACGGCCACGTGGTGTGGCCCCTGCAAACAGATTGCCCCTCGCTTCAAGGTGAGAGGTCAGATGATTGTGATTGCAGAGTTGGAGCTCCTCGAGAGCATGGCGATCACTTGAGCCCAGTGTTTTTAGCAGTGGTGGAAAGAAACGGTATACATTTACTGTACTTTCAATGATTTATTTTGGTCAAAATGAATAATTTTATAAATACAGATACATTGTTATGACCAAAAAGGTGTAGGCTGAAGCTAATTAGCTTATTTTGCCTACCCTTACTATACTTTATAGTACTTAAGTATAGCCTACAATTTTGAAGTATTTGTATCGATTTGTATCGATGCGACGCATTGTGAGCTTGTAGATCTGCTATTTTCAAATGTTATTTTATATACCGGTATTTGAAAAACTTGAAGGATGTACTGTAGACTGCACTGGACTGGAATCGAGCCAAAGAACCAAATTCCAGCTCGGGCTCAGATACTGTTTCTGTTGTTCAAGATTTTCTTCATTACTTCTCTTTTGAGGTCGCTCTCCATCAAGACTTGGAAATCCAGCTTTTGTTGATGCAAAGCGTGCGTATTTTGCATCCCACTTGAGGCTTGTGTTGCCAGCTGCACTTCCAGTGTTATGCAGGGCCTTTTGCCAAGTGGGTGGTGTTGATCAGTGGGGCAGCTTCTCCACTAGATGACTGTTGGCCAGGCAACCCAGTGCCAGTTCACATACTGTAATAAACAGTCTGGGAAACCCAGACGATGCCTGCTTTATATGAAAACTTCTGTCGAGCCAATTCCTTGACATTATTTAAACCAGGGAATTGTTGGAATTTGTTGCAATATAAACAAATTATATACCGTTCTGCCATCAGTTCTATACATCCCTCTTTTTTCCACTTTTTGAACCCAGCACCTCCACGAAGTGATGTGCGTATTTTACTATAGTTTCTGCTTAATCTATTGTCCCATAGGAACTGGCAGAAAAAGCAGAGAACAAGAACGTTGTTTTCCTGAAGGTCGACGTGGATGAGGCAGCGGTAAGTCAGTGTGTTTACTGTTTAACCTTTATATCTCATCAAAAACAGTTTCTGCCGACATTAATCGAAGGAATATGCTATTATGCGTACATGCAGTTGCTCAACTGCTCAATTTTATTTATCTAGTTTAGTTTATTTTCTGTGGATGTATGGGCACAACGCAACAAGAGAAAAGTTCCAATTCTTGCTACTCAAAACAATGACATGCATATTTACAAGAACAGCAAAGTGATTCACCCCTTACAATATTTACAAGTACAATGGAATGGAAAAGATGGCAGCAGGAGGTTAATGTTAATAAAGGGTCCAACTTGGTTACATAGAAAGGGAATATACGGTTACATACCAGCATTCTGAAGCCCATTATTCGCGCTCTGCCATTCCGACGTGCTCAACAGTGGCATGCACAGACATTTTGAGGGACAGGTGCTCAATTGAAAAAAGGGCATTTTGTGCGGCGTGTGGAACCACTGACTACCTTAATTGTGTGTGAGCTTTATAGATTTTGGAGCATAAATATTATTGTGAGAACTGAGATATGACTGAGTTAAGCAGTCACACCTGGCCTGAGTCAAACTAGAACTGGACTCAGAGCTGGGTGTGGCTGCGCACCTGTTGTGCATGGACTTGATCAAGGCACAACAGGATAAATCAGTCATCTCCACAAACACTCAAGAAGAGCTTCTGTCCGCACAGTGGGGAGCTATCTGCTTTCCTGTGTTGTGTCCTTCCTTGCCCTGGGTAGTGACCGAAGTCTTGTCCGGACAGAAGCTCTTCTTGAGATGACTGATTTATCCTGTTGTGCCTTGATCAAGTCCATGCACAACAGGTGCGCAGCCACACCCAGCTCTGAGTCCACCCGCCCTACTACTAGTAGTCAAGGAAAGCGCCACCCGCGCGGGCGGAACCTCACCTTCTAATATAAACTAAAACCCCATTCTGCCAGCTGCCTCGCTAGCCTAGTGGACTACTCCGCCGACTTGTAATAATACTTCGCTGGTTCGCGCCCCACTGCCGCCACAATTTTTACAACCGCAGACTTTTTAATAGTTTTTGGATTAAGGTTGCATTAAAAAAACTGGATTAAGGTTGGTGAAGGATGCGTTGCTCCCCTGCTTGCGTTTATGTTTAGGTTAGGGTTAGGGTTAGAGTTAGAGTTAGGGTTAGGGTTAGGGTTAGGGTTAGAGTTAGGGTTAGGGTTAGAGTACTAGTAGGCATAAACACTTGTGTGCGGTCCAAAACACAACCCAGCGCTTCCTACTCCACTGACAACCAATCACAGCGCTCCTTCCCTGAGCTATCCTAGGGAAAAAAATCTCGCATACCGCACGCGGAAGCCACGTAGTCAGAATGGTGCTGCGTCGGAACGCCACTCAGTTCCCGTCTTAGGAGTCTTGTTTAATAATGATTAGGATCCGCAGCAGCAGCAGTCTACCAGCCAGACACATTTTCGCACACAGGCTTTCGTCAGTGTCTGACAGCTGATTTAGGGTTGGGAATAGAAATGGACTCTTCTGGAATAGATTTGTTTGTAATGAACTAAATCAGTTATTGCTTTTTATTAACTGCATGTCATAACGATCCTTCAGTATAATTAATCTACAAGCTCACAACTTGCTACACAAGCTTGTAGATCTACTATCTTCACACCCACATTTATTTTTATCATTCATTATTTGCATTCGTCATATTGCCCAGCCCTAGCAGGGCAGGTATATCACATCAGCCGGCTTGGACGTTGGACATGACTAAAAATAACTCTGGTAATAGGCTTACCTGGTACAGCTTTTTTAGTTCCTGTTTTTCCTGTTTTTTTTAATATCTCACCAAACGTTTTGGTTGTGGGTTGATGTTGTGTATCAAGCTGCCATGGCAACCCTCAGCTACTGTAGGTTGACGCTCCCCGTCATCAACAAGTGAAGAATGAGGAAGTAAACGGTGAACGCAACAACGAATGCAATCTGAGCAAGCAAGCACGAGAATAATGTTCACCGTCTCTTCTTCCTTCTCAGGACGTGGCTGCAGAATGTAAGATCAATTGTATGCCCACATTCCAGTTCTACAAGAATGGAAAGATGGTAAGCTATTTAGTTACAGTTCAGGGATAACTAATATCGCAGGCCTCCCACAATTTTCCAACGCTTCTGTCTGGAGCACGGAAGCTCTGAAAATGATTAGACATATTCAGATAAAATGCCTTCCCCCCCACTTCCATTTCACCTTTTCAAGTCGCGCAAATTTATCCTACTATAAATCAATAATCACACCTGTGTGAAGTGAGGGGCGCTAATATATGAAAGTCTAACTCATGTTGATTAGGTGATGCCAACACAAACATAAAATTCTCTTTATTGTTAATAATGGCATTTAATAATTTAATTTAAGCATTTGATATAATGGCATTTAATGTTTGTTAGGGACAAGATGACGTACATTTTCCCTTCATTGTCAATGGCGTTTTTAAAACAAACATTGAACTAAAAACATACATTAAACCTGTATATAGGAGGGGCTAGCACCCCTCAAAAAGCACACCTGTGTGAAGTGAGGGGCGCTCTTATCATCATACATCATCTCATTTTCTCATCTCGCAATTTGCGTCCTCACTTTTGTATTCAAGAGTGTGTGTGTGTGTGTATTCTCTCTCTCTCTCTCTCTCACACACACACACACACACACACACACACACACACACACACACACACACACACACACACACACACACACACACACACACACACACACACACACACACACACACACACACACACACACACACACACACACACACACACACAGTTATTATACAGATTTGTTTAATACTCAATTCAGCAGATTGTTTCGCATTAGCTTAAATGTATAAAAAGAGGTATACTGTACAACAGGGTTCCCCAATTAATTTTCCTCAAGGGCCATATTTTGACTAGGGTACCAGGCTGGGGGCCGAGTCGGCACGCGCAAGGTCGAGGTCTTGCCCTGAAATAAATTTTCAGGGCAAGACCCCTTTTGAAAAGGACCCCCAGTTTGACATACTGAGGGTACTGACCCCCATTTAAAGCCCCCCCCCCCCCCCCCCCCCCCCCAAGAAATAAATATTTGTTTTTATTTTGAAATTCTTCCAGGGGGCGCTCCGCGGGCCGCAGATGGCCCGCTAATTGGGGAACCCTTATTAGAACAAAAACCCAGACAGGGTGACCGAGGACCAACAAAGCGGTGGTCCAGGGTCAAACGGTATTATCCCTTAATAATGCATATTGTCTTTTTTTAGGTTGAAGAGTTCTCTGGGGCCAATTATGACAAGCTGGTGGAGAAAGTGGCAGCTCTGCGGTCATGAGAGGAAGCCAGTCCACCCATCCCAACGAACCTCAACTCAACTGTATAAAAGAAAGTGGCAGCTCTGCGGTCATGAGAGGAAGCCATTGATTCCACCCATCCCAACGAACCTCGACTGTATAGAAGAACGGCAGCCAACACCCTGGTGGAGCCCCTGGAGAAGTTCCACGGCAATAATCCTCTGAACCCCATCACGATGTCTTAAATATTTCTAAAAAACCTATTGTTTGTTTTTCTGCATGTGCACCATGTGAACATTGGTTATTGTTTCATAAAAAATAATCCACAACCATTTTGAGTCTGAACGGGTGGCTGCACGTCATTCCCCTCTCCCTGCCCTAGTGCCCTCAGGTTCATGTCGCTCTGCCGTCTCATTTAAATGGAGGAAAAACATTTGAGTCATGTTTTATGTCCTGGAGAGGATTTCTTTCCCCCTCTGTATATCATGTTTTTTTTCCCTCATTTGGTGGATTGAATAAATGAAGATAAGTAACAGACCTTTTGCTTTTCATGTGTTAATTCTGTTAATTTAAGCTGGCACTGCAGCTTGCATCATGAACCAAATATTAATTGAACGTTAATTTGGTACAATATGAATGCCTATCTGCATGGCAGACGTCATATACCAGGTGGGCTAAACGACATGCCAACAAGTGAACGCCAATATTTATTTGTTGGTGCTAAAGGAGGTTTACTATATGTCACACAATGTATCCCCACCAGACCCCAATTTATATTTCTCTGACACAAGAGGGCAGGAAATGTTATCGATTATAAAAATGACCTTACTACGTGGTCTAATCAGAAACCAGCTAACCAGAATCAGGTATTGGGACTAACCGTTCTAGAACTTTTAGTCTGTCGATTTGGTCAAATTTGTCAGCACGAGCATGGATTGTTGCCTAGGTTTAGTGAAACTGAGATGACTACATGACTTCTTGTATCTACCTCCCATATTATAAAAACAAAACAAACTTGTAATAATGAAACTAACTAATTTAAACAATGAAAACAAATTAGCTAACGGTCGTGAATCTCGATCACCAAACGGAAAGCAAAAAGGAGAAATAATTTATAATAAACTTTATAATAAATCGGAGAGGGAGAATTCCACGAACAAGCCTAAGTGGAATTCTTCCTTTGTTGACAACTGTTGAAACCACGGCTGCATGATTTTGTTTTAGATTTATCAGTAAATAAGTGAAGAAGCTCTTTAAGATATTTTATGCTTTAATAAAAATGTGCAAATAGTTTACACATATACACCGGACGACAATCACATCAATAGTTTTTACACATCATACAAGTATATAGCAGCATATATTTAATACTGTGGAATTTTCTATATGAAAAAATACAGCTTTTATTTTACAAAATGGTTCTTGCTTTGCTTCTTCGGGAGATGAATGAATGAATGGTTTACAATTGTGACTGTAATTAATTATACAAAAATTCACTTCATAGGACATTTGGAGCAGAGTGGCATCTTATAAATGATAGTATCCAGATCTCCTTTTCCTGTGGGGGGTGGAGGACAGAAGATGGGAAATGCCTAGTAAGCATTTAACTTAAGACTGAATGTTGGGACAATATATCGCCGGTCTACTCGATAGCTACGTATACAAAATGCAAAATAACATATTTCCAAGTACACCGTGAGGAGGGCAGTGTTGTGACTAAAACTAAGACGAAAAATGTTCGTCGACTACCTTTTTTCACTGACAAAAACTAAATGGAAACGAAATGAAAGCTAAGCTGTGATGACTAAAACTAAGACTAAATATATTGACAACTTCGTCAACAAATAAAAACTAGACTAAAATGTTAGAAAGGGACTAGTGGACAAGAGATTTTACACTTATAAACGCAGAATAAAATAAAATAAAAATAAAAAGGCCGATCTACAAGCTCACAACGCGTCGCAGTTGTGAGCTTGTAGATCGGCTATTTTCAGCAAGTGTGGTCCACCAAAATACATATTAGTCGACTAAATCACCTGTAGATTTAGTCGACTAAAATCTCATGACATTTAGTCGACTAAAACTAAACTAACACCAACACATTCCAGGTGACTAAAATGTGATTAAGACTAAGTGAAAACTATTCAAGAGACTATGACTAAAGCGAAAATAGAAACTTGCTGCCAAAAACAACACCGTGAGGAGGGAAGACAAAGGAGTGAAGTGAATACGTGCTGCGCGTGCCGTGCGTCGTGTTACCTCGAGCAATCATGGCCGGTCCAGCCTGGACTGCAGTGACATCTATTCGGCCTGATGCACCGTCCTCCATTCATGCACGGTGATGAGCAGACAGCTGTGAACATAATGGCCACAGGAATGAACAATTGTTCTCATTTAAACACGGTACAATTATGGCGTTTCCTTTTTAAGGCTTCCAAGGGCCGATTCATACTCCTATTTTACCGCTGTATAGTGCCGAAATGATTTCGGCTCGTCGGAAATTTCCAGTAGCACCGAAGAGACGACTTTAGGACGGTACCCAAACATTTGCTTGATTGGTGTTTGGTACAGTACGTGAATGAGGCCTAAATCGTGTACAGTGTAACACAGGACGACTGTCCCTTTCTTCCCTATAATATCATGTCATATTATGACACCCAAGTCAACACTCCTCCTTGCTCCGCAGCTGTGGAATGACCTCTGCCCCCTACATACTTGTTACGCTTTCCTACAATATTATTCTAAGGAAGAGAAAAGGTATAAGGTAAAAATGTGTACTGTTCTGTGATCTTGATGAAATTGAAAACGAAGTTCACTTTTTGTTTTACTGCTCCAAATATGACGACTTAAGGGATATTTTGGTTAATGAGACGTCTTATATCTGTGGGGATTTCCTAGATTTAAATGACTATGTAAAAATGGAGATATGTTTTGCCAAAGGGACTTTTGTTGTGTGGCAGATTTTCTTTGTCAAGCTTGGGAAAGAAGACAGAGAGTACTCTGTATAAATCTGAGTTGTAATATAATGAATTATGTAATGTAAACATGCTGTAAATGCATGAATTATGTAATGTAAACATGCTGTAAATGCATGAATTATGTAATGTAAACATGCTGTAAATGCAATTGTGAAATGGTGTCTTATAAACCCATGAGGGTTGGGCACATTGTGTGCAGGACACGGAAATAAATAAACAATCATCAATCATCATCATCATCAATCATATACTAAACTACCACATTTACTCTTTTGACACTTGATTTACAACAAATGCGTCTTTTTTCACATGCATGTATGTGCATCACATGCACATGCACATGTCACGCACACACAAACACACACTCACCACTGTGACATCGCGTTCCTGTCCAGCCCGCGGGACACTCGCACTGGTACGGTGCCACGCAGCGGCCTCCGTTCAAGCATGGCAGGATGCAGATTGCTATTATTATAGGATGAAAGAAACCAGAGACCGGTGTAAACAGAATGACTCATCATGACTCATTTCTCCCTCTACTCAAACGTTCTTTCATTTCTTTCGCTTCGTTTTGACTCATCGTATATGTTCAAGGCTTGACACACACACAGAAGCATACAGAAGCATATATATATATATAGGCAGTGAAATACTTTGACTTCAAGCTTCTCAACATGTGCATAATAATGAAATAACCGATACCCGAAAAAATCAGATAACAAGCTTATTGAGTAACCGTTATCAATAAGCTTTGGGCTTATCAAGCCTGTTATCGAGCATAGTATGGCCCATGGCGTCAAGTTTAAACAATCAAGACAAGAGGCGTTCAACATAATTGCCCACGCTGACACAAACATGTCTAAAGTGTATTGATACCTGCCAACCGAGTAAACAACATTATGCTTTTAAAGTCACTGTCTGTACACATATTAACCAGTTAACAGTTCCTTTAATATTATTTTATTGGTAAAAAGGTCAATTGCCTTCCGTTTGTTAGAAACATACTATATTTGAAGGCCCTATAGTAAAAAGATACTGGTTCTGTTCAGAATGTATTGTCTCCCATCTTTCCACAAAATAGTAGAAAATGCTCGATAGTGGGCTCGATAAGAACCCGGCTCGATAAGCCTGATCGATAAGGTGATCGTTATCAATACAAAATGAACGAGCTCCATCCCTATTTATGATTACTATTATTTGGTAGGTTTAACACTCACGCTCCTCACATAACCGTCCCATCCAGCCTTCTGGGCAGGAGCAAGTGTTGGGCCTCTGACACGCGCCACCGTTCTGACACCGTAGCCAACACACCGCTGGTGGGACACAATACACACAGCAGACATCGTTTACATTCCAAACAATTGGTGTCGTTGCACAAATCATATTCATTTATTTGGTGGAAATATGTTGCATGTTATTGTTAATTCTCAGCCAAAGTATCTTGGACTTCATGCAGCGATTACAGCAAAACCTCTGCCTTGCACTGTCATGCTGGAATAAAAAAAAAGACCAAAAGAAAAGGACATTCCAGCGACAGATGGAATTCCCTTCACAGGAATCCAGTAGCTCACATCTCCATCTGAGATATTTCCTGTGAACAGTGCCTCCCCTTTGGTACAGTACATATATCCCTGTGTACTGTATGTGGCCCTAGAGTGAAGGAGCACGTCACATTAAAATGCCAGGTGAGGAAGGTGCTAGTCGGAGGAGGACATGACGGGAAAGGAAGGAAAAGGTAGTGCACAGGAATGGGAAATACACAGCAAGAGGAAGTGCATATAGGAAGCGGAAAGGCATATATACTCCAGTTTTTGGTGATAGGTTATCACCGTTTTAGGTGATAGCTTATCACCTAAAACGGTGATAAGAGTTGAGGACGCCATACTCGTGGTGATGTCCTTAAGGATTGACCCCGCCTCCCTGCGGTTTACTCAACATCTAGACCAATCAGTGAACGGGGTGATAGCTCCAGAGTGAAAAGACTTGTCTGATACACCCTGGGCTGGGCAAGACCTAAGCTGAAAAGACTATCAGCGGAAGTTGCGGGATTTTAGCGGATGTGAAATCGTTGATGCTTTACAAATCAGTTTACATTCTCCGTGAATGAAACAAGTGTTGTGATTGGTCGGGAAAATATAGTATCCGGGGGAAATACATTTGACGGCTGTTCCGGAGGATACAACCGCCGATAGCTTCTCTGCCTTAGGTTGTGACCAGGCTTTTATTTTCGCAGATAAGTAAGCCTGGGACCGAGGCTAGTCTGATAGTATAAACGGAGAGATGGGTCTGTGTCCGCGGTGATAGCTGATCATCACCGCGACTGACGTAATGGTGTAGTTTTCCAACCCTTTAAAAACTACACCGCGGTGATAACCAATCACCAAAAACTGGAGTATGTTTGAGCCTTAATAGGCATGGTATCCGGGGAAAAGAAGGCAGTTGTGGGTTAAAAATGCAACTATCCCGCTCTCAGCCACAGCCATCGTATCTGGACATAGATCCTAATGTATCTCTCACCACTTCCAGGTTAGCATCCACAGATAATATCAAACAGTTACGGGTATACAAGATATACTGCAGGTGTCCAATTAAGGGAAGCGAGGGAAGCTGAAGAAACAGAGAACATTGGAGGCGAGCAGACAGAAAAGGCCCCGAGTGATTCCTTCCACACAGAACAAATAAAGGACGTGCGGGATGCAACCCAAAGTAAAGCGCTGACGATACGGTAGAGAGGGTACAGTAGAGACCGTACAGTATGCATTGTGCTCAGAGCGGACAGTCCCGCGAGGAGGAAAGGAGAGGAGGCGAGTTCGTCGTCCGTTGACGCGCTCTCTACCTCTGCAGGCGGGCGGGGGCGTCCACGTGCCGTTCTCCAGACACCGGCTCCTGCCGGCGCCCTCCATGGCGTAGCCGGCGAAGCACGAGTACACCGCCACGTCGCCGAACTGGAAGACGGCCCCCCGCACCACGCCGCTGGCCACGTGAAGAGGGGGGCCGCAGGACACCCCTGTGTATACAACAGGGGGGCAGTCAGACAGATATTTTGTGAAGCCACAAGGAAATCGGGATTTCCTGAAAGTTCATATAATGGCCTGTTGTGGCGCTGTCATTGGGCCCAAAAAAACCCATAGCCCCATAGAAGTCCATGTATTTGGGCCCAACTTCACCTAGACTGTATTACCTTAAATAAACATGGTCATGAATACTTTCTGCTTCCAGTCACTAGTTTAAAGTCTCATTTCTAATGTCATAATATTCTTTTTGGAAAATTATGGTCCCATTTATTAAAAAAATGACCATAAAGTCGCGTATGTTCTGAGGGGCGTGGCTACCGTTACAGTCTACAGTATGATCGGGATTCCCCACCCACTCGAGTCAAAATAAAAACCAACTAAGAAGAAGGGGGGAAGTCCCGCCTCGTTGTCTGGGCCAGCCAATGGGCCAGCTGGGCCCAAACGGATCTATAAAGATGGCGATGTACAATTCAAGGACTGACAGGCTTCATTTTACGTTCATGTTAGACCCGGGGAACGCTTTGTCCATATTTTTTACAGTCTATGGTATACAGCCCAAAATGGAAGAAGCCATGATGTGTTACTAAACTATGGCTATTGGCTAAATCTCTCATGGTCATGTACTGAGGTCATTTGTCAGTCTCTCTTCTCTAGTACTAGTCATTCAGAGATTCATATTGAGGCTTACAAAGGTACTACGTAGGGACTGGGAGAGGGACATCTTCATACATTTACACGATCCAGCATGATTTTGCATGTTTGTCACTTGGACCAGTTCAAAATGCTATAACTAAGACATGGGGGGTAGTCAACTAACCCCACCCTTCTACTGAACTTTTGTTAACTTTACCTCTGCATAATATACCATACAAATTATAATTAAGCTTCTGCATGAGCTGTTTGGGAAAAACTGCCTCTATCTCATCTCATTCTCATATTTCACCCGTGCTCATGAAGACAGTGAGGTACTGAGGACGGTTCATGCCCAAATATGATGCCAACACATTCAAATTTGAGTTCCCTCCAGTACGTCAATGACATTCTAAAAGGATTTACGCCACACAGAGATAAAAGAGGGCAGAGAAACAACATGCAAATGCATATCACAATGCATGCGGCGGCCAGCAAAACAGCAGCACCATGGCTACCATTGTGTTCAGATGTGTCTCAAGAAAAAGAGCAGGAGATTATCTAACAGGGGTTGCCATAGCAGCTGCAAGGGCAGCCCATAATTAGGGGCTAGCATGCACGCAGCGCGAGACATTGCTTGTTGCATTCACAATTTCATAATGATTACATCTTCAGAGGAGAGTGTGAGTCAATAAAGTGAAGAGTCAAGCAAGTAGCTACTGAAGGTGAGAGGCAGATCAAAGTGACTTCAGTGAGGAGTCATGCTCAGTGTTGAGTACCAAAATAAAGACGCTGTTAATTAAAGGACCACTTCACCACTTTTCAACCTACCTTCATATAGTTGGTCCTCACTACATGTTCATGATAAAATACCACAATGTTTTTCTACCCTGTCTCTGTCTCATAATAGGAGGGAAGTTCAGAAACCCGTCCACCAGTGACATCATCATTAGGGCAGATTTATTTTTTATATTTTTATATTTAGATTATTATCATCGTGAGAACGATGGCTTCCATTATCGCATTGCAAGTTTTCAGGTATAGGAAGCCTGCAGTTTCTATTAGCTTGGATTCCCCATCGATGATGTCACTGGTGGACGGGTTTCTGAACTGCCCACAGCCCTCCTATATGAAGAAACAGATTGACTAGAAAAAAATGGTGGCATTTTATCATGAACATTAGTGAGGACCAATTAGCCCTTCACTAAGTCCCTCCTCAACCCATCCTTGTCCAATAGTCACATTAGCAGCGAAGAAAGCTTGACCTGCATAGCAACCGTTGCTAAACTATTTCGATTGGCATTGGACAATCGCTTTTTGGGGTGGGATTTTAGTGAAGGGCTAATTATATGAAAAAGCTGAAAAGTGGTGAAGTGGTCCTTTAAGTATAGCATGTGACGTGACACTTCAATCAAATAAATCAATCAATCATGCACATTGTACCACACTGACACTATAGTAAACAGTATACAGTGTCCGTCCGTCCGTGTGTCAGTCATTCTGTCTGTGTCCACGGAGCGCAGCGAATCAGGCTGGAACACAGGCTAGTTGCCATTTGGATATGGTCGCAAGTAGTTGCATCATGTTTACGTCTGTAATTGTTCTGATGAATTGAAAATGGTGGACCCTGTTGTAAACAAGTGTAATGCTTTATCAGTGTGTCGTCCACATAGTAACAGTCTTTGTATTGAGTTGTGAAATGTACCCATTCTGCAAACTGTTAATAAATACAATCAATGTTGCAAGGATAGTTGCATTTTTTGTGGACTGGCCTTAAGACTGACAAGGTTTGAGCATCTCTATCTGCTTCCTTGTGATTAAGTCAAGCTACATTAGGTAACAAGTAACAACCAAACAAACACTGCTCATCTCAACAAGATGTTGAAACCCCAGACCCAGGGAACCAGTAAACAGACTTGGGGCTTTCCGATTACCAAGCTAACCATTGCTGTAATACTCTTGTCTCATGTCTTATGGTGTTGAGTCACACAGTCACTGCTGTCAGTCTGTGGAATGTGAATCAATATGCTATTTCCAGCTTTAATATGAATCCTTCATCCATCTACTATAATTTATCTGTGCAACATAAAAACATGTGGCATGTAATTTGAGACGTGTGTGTGTGTGTGTGTGTGTGTGTGTGTGTGTGTGTGTGTGTGTCACAGTGTGTCACAGTGTGTGTTTTAATGACTAAGCCAAAGCCTGGTATTAAAGATTAACCCAAAAGATTTTCTAAACCTTTTTTTAAAGGGCACACTCCAGATCTCATTTTATTTTATGTTTAGGACACAAGAAACACTTTCCTGGTGTTTATGTGTGTGTAATATATGTGTTTCTGGATATGCACCATGGTCATTTTAGGAATTCAACAACGCAGTCAAACCCTATAGTCAAAACACACAGACTTCATTATTTTTCAAATTATGTTTTGCAAATTATTTTGCAAAGTACAAATTGTG
Source organism: Protomyctophum parallelum (assembly GCF_964188405.1). Classification (NCBI taxonomy): domain Eukaryota; kingdom Metazoa; phylum Chordata; class Actinopteri; order Myctophiformes; family Myctophidae; genus Protomyctophum; species Protomyctophum parallelum. The sequence goes on along the minus strand of NC_139716.1, from coordinate 30,291,045 downwards.
CTACTGTTATCTACTACAAATACTATTAATAACATTAAGCGATTGCAGTTTCTTCCAGCGGGTGAAATGGCCCTTTAAATAGGGGCTTTTCCTTTCCACGAGGAATCTATGACGATCTCCAGGAACTACCATTTGTGTCACAGGCCTAAATCCAAGTCAGTGAAACCCAGTTAAAGAAAATGTACCATAAAACCTCTCCACGCTCTACTTACTCTCACACACAGAGCTGAGCGGGGTCCAGCTCTGGTCCGGCCTACAGGTGACCATGGTACCCTTGCCTTTGGCCTGGTGGCCCCTGGGACAGGTGACCGGAACCGACTGGCCCACGTAGAAGGCTTGCTGGGAGCCATTCCTCCCAGCGCTCTCCCTCCAACCCGGAGGAGCCGGGCAAGACTTGGCTGCAGGAAGAATAATTATATGGTTGGTTTGTTTATGTTTTAAAGGAACGTTTCACCTTTTTGAGGGGCGCTAGCCCCTCCTATGTCCAGCTTTGAGGGTTTGTGTAAACACAAACATTGTCCAAACACAAACATTGAATGCCATTGACAATGAAAGGCCAGTTTCGAATGTTTGTGTAAACATTAACATTGAATGCCATTGACAATGAATGGTGTTTGTGTAAGCACAAACATTGAAGACAAAAGTGAGGACGCGAAATGTGACTGGCCGGAATGAGATGATGTATGATGATAAGAGCGTCCCTCACTTCACACGGGTGTGATTATTTTCCGCAATCTTATCTCCACGCGTCCTTACTAATGCTCACGGTACCATTTTTGTCTACTAGCTTTGTTTCTTGAGGCAGGCTGTGGATAGTTGTGGATACTTTAGACGTATTACGTCATACAATAGTTTCCTTTTTTTTAGGTTTTCACTTTTCAGTCTTAGATTATGAGCTGCTCTTTCGATGTTAGTGTTGCAAGACAACAAATAGTGGAAGTTGTGTAATACACAACATTTCAACCATGCATGTAGACACAGACCTGTCAAAATAAAGTGTTCCTGTGCGTTAATTTAACACATTTACAACAGGATTTATGCAGGTCTTTCTTTCTTTCTTTCGTCACTATTCACACATGATATATCTGCCCAAAAATGGAGGAGGAGTAGACAGAAATGTGAGTATCAGAGTTTGGCCGTTCAGTCCAACCTGCTTGATTCCTCCGGTTTCACATCTAATCCTCATTATCCTCGACTCCTCACTCAGAGGCAGGGCTAATAGGTGTGAGTGGAGCAAGTAGAGGACACGAGGGTGGAAATGATTGGATTGACTGATTGATTGACTGACTGACTGATTGAATGATTGACTGTAAGCTTCACGAGCGTCAGCATCCCATTCACATCCATTCTACAGGAGCAAGGGTGTGGAGCGCCTTGCTTGCAGTGTTTTGTGCAACGCTTTCAACGCACAATGCACACGTGTGTGTTTGTTTCTGTTTCTTACGTTGGCAGGTGGGGAAAGAGGAGCTCCAGGCGTTCCCACCCATACACACGACCAAAGGATCTCCCAGCAGCATGTAGCCTTTATCGCACAGGAACTCCACAGCGCGCCCTGTGTTCAAGTTGTGTTCCTGCACCTTGCCATTGGCTATGTCTTTAGGGCTGTCACAGCCCTGGACAACTGAAAGACAAGGTGGTAATGAAAGAAAGAAAGAAAGAAAGAAAGAAAGAAAGAAAGAAAGAAAGAACGAACAGAGGGCTAAGGCGTTAACATAGTTCAGCGTTGAGTACAACAGTGCTCAAACTGAAGACAAAAGGAAATCATCAACAAGACAAAAGACAAATCCATTCCTGTCTTGTTGAACTGGTTGGCTTATTTTGAAAAGCCTACTATGTGTACGCGCATGTGTACGAGCATGTGTACGGCTGTACACACACTCAGATCAGCCAACGCAGGGAAGCTGGAAGTACCTTCACTAAAAACGCCTGGACAAAGCTCCCCACAACCCAAACTCTTCTTCCTTCTGGCTCCAAAACTATGGAATGTAATTCCCATTACAATCAAAACTGCAGCCTCACTCCCAATCTTCCGCCGTAGTCTGAAAACCCACCTCTTCAGACTCCATCATGGCCAGTAGAACTTGCCCTAGCCTCGACGACCTTACAAGCATATGCAAGGCTCAACTTGTGTCACTTAGATAGCACTTTATGTAGACTTAGATAGCATTTTATGCAGACTTATAGCATAGCATTTTATGTAGACAGCACTAGAATAGCATTTTATGTGGACATAGCACTCTAAAGTATATATGCGTAATTTCATTATATAGATATTCCACTGTTACGTTCTTAGCTTATGCATGTTCCATGACAACTACTTTTTATGTATGTGATGTATTACCATGCTTTTTGTTCTTGCTTAATGTAAGTTTAGTCTCTCTGGATTATGACCGTCTGCTAATGTAAATGCCTAAATTGTACTGTATGAATTACTTACTAGGCTGTACATTTACAGTAGCTTCATCTTCATCTTTTTATATCATCTATATACCTTCACACGTTGGTGTAGGTAGACTCCATGTGCCATTGGTCAGACATGTGAGCACCTTTGGGCCAATCAGCTGCAGGCCCGGGTGACACACGTAGGTGGCGTTGCTTGGGTTGGGCTCTCCTGTAGTCTGGAGCAGTGCATTCCTTACTGAAGGAGGGGGCCCACAGGACAGTGCTGGAGACACAAAATGACACGCATGAAGGGTGGTGAATGGCTGACTTTGCAAGGTGTGTTGTGTGTGTGTGTGTGTGTGTGTGTGTGTGTGTGTGTGTTTGAGGAACACGGGTGTGTCTCTTTGTTTACTGAAGGAAGAGGTCCACAGGACAATAGTGGGTTTCTGGTGCAGTTTCCACCTGTACCAGACTATGGAGCAGTTTCCGCCCGTCAGCCGTCAGGCTGTTGAACGTGCCCTAATAAGCCCAGTCTCCAATGTCAGACATGCATTATCATTATCATGTACTGTACAGTATATACTGTAGGACTATTTGATTATTTCTGACATGCAAAACATGCTTATTATAATATTTTATTATTATTATTTAAAAAAAAAAAATTAAAGGCTGTCGTGCTCGGGACTTGAACCCGCGACACGCTGCTACATTGAGCCTATAGGCGCCCAGACCCAGTGCGCCAGCCTTCCGTCCGTCCGTTCACAAATTCTTATTTGATTCTAATTTCACCCACCCCTTTTACACCTGTAAACTTTAAAACCTGTGGTGCAAATAAGGAAGGTAGATCACTGGCTTTGTAGGTTCTACAGGTGTGACCTCTCAAACAAAACAAAACAAACCTTACCAACACACTCTGGATGAGTACCACTCCATGTTCTGTCTCCCTGGCAGGTTTGAATGGAGTCTCCCTGCAAGGAAGATAATGCACTGTTAAGCGTAAAAGACACTCATCTCTGTGCAGTGATACACACCCTACTACCCTCCTAAGTAAGTAGTACCAGCCACAACATAAATCACGTGATACACTGAATCAATAAATAAGTGCTGCACACAAGGAAGCTGTCTTGTTCTATTATACATCTCTTCAGTAGAAAAGAACATTCTTCATAATGCAAGACAGCATTTCAGCCTCTGTGTGCAGTAGTACTGTAGATCTTTAGTTAAATGGAATTTGCCTGTATTCAAATAAAGGGGGGTAGGGGGGTGAACTAAGTCTTGTGGGTGAACGCAATGACTCAGCACCTACCACTGAAATCATACACCACTGTTCAGAGCTTTCAGGAACCACGTGACTTTCAGAAATCTTGATTGTTATCCTAAAGGCATACTGTAGCCCATTTGCCCATCTATCTATTTATCTGTTGGTGCATGGATTTACAGGAGCAGAGTAATGACTTTTTACTTGGTTCAATGCACTTATTATGAACTCGAAAGGCAATAATAGAATTAGTGTCTTATAAATGAAAGAGAGTTGTGTGTAAGTAGTTAACGTCAAACCCTGAAAAGATCAGAGAAAATCCACATTGATGATCACCGAGTTACTGAGTAGAAATGTTAAACATTGTTGATTCAAATACAACATAGGTAATTCAACTTTAAAATCTGAACACAAAATTAAGGGTAAACACGGGATCCTAGCAGAGCACCTTTCTTTTGTACTATCATACAATTAAGCCTGTGGAAGGTCGCAAGACCGAAACGTTGCTTCTTTAATAAATGCTCTGAACCCTAGCAAGTGGCGGTGTGCGCGCGGGTGTCCCTCCTTTCCACATTGTATATGCCTTGTCATCATCGGCACACCTGCTCCAAATTACCTACCGGATGTGCTATCATACATAAATAACCCTGTAAGACTCAGCCTCTGTGGGGGGTATTTATATGCAAATATCATGACCAATGGCATTGCAATGGCATTGCAATGAACATCACTGATGATGTTTAGGTGAAAAAAGAACAGAAAAAAATGTCTAAATTAAAAATTAAAATTAAAATGTTACCGAAAAGCAACGCTGGTCTTACAGGGATAAAAGAGTGCCAGACACAAACAAACACAGACACAAAGTGGGTGACCAGTAAGTACAGTACCTTCATCTCATAGTCAGGTAGGCAGGAGTACATGATAATGTCCCCATAGCCATAGGAGTCTCCCTCTGTGATACCGTGGAGGACCGGCTGTGGCTTCTCACACACCACCGCCTCACAGGACACCGTGGAGAGACCGGGAGACCAGCTGCCCTTCAGCTGGTAATCATCAATCAGTAATCATCAAGTTCATTCCCCCGAGATTGAGGGCACAGACGAGAATTCCCCAGAATTGTCTGGTTCTTTATGAAAGTGCCAGCTTTAAATACATTTTTTACGCAAGATAATTTGATAAAGTCACGTGTCTATTTCTACCTATCACTATAGATCTGTTTCATGTCTATAAGGAAAAATCAGTTTTCATTTCATATTTTCATGATCACATAATTGCAATTTCATTTCACAATGCTAAAACGGTTGCATGCATTCCACTGGGAGGACACTGGACGTTTCTTCCACATTCATACTGTCAACATGTACAAACTTTGCGTCCCACCAACATTCACAAATGCTTCATCATAAGCTCTTATCCCTATACCTGGCACTCTGTTAACGTGGACCCTTTCAGGTAGAAGCCGGGTGGGCAGGAAAGCGTGACGGTGCCCCCGACAGGCGTGAGGTCCTCCCCGCTGACCACGAGGTGGGGGTGAGGGAGGAGGGAGGGGAGGGCACACGGCGTGGGACGGCAGCGCACGCTGTGCCTGGACCACGAACCGTCGCTCTGGCAGGTCAGAGACGCTGTCTGTGTGGCCAGTTCGTACCCCTCCTCACATCTGGAGGGTATACGAGGAACAAGGAAAAGTGAACAGAAAATTAGAGGCGCGTTAGTTAGGATTTCTACTAAATATTACAGTGGAATTCAATAGCAATACTAGTATACAGGTAAATAGTATATAGTAAATATAGTCAGTTTATTTAATTTGTAAACATTCCCTGTAGAGTTACCCAAAGAAAATATATGTACCTATACAGTAGTCAAAGTATTATTGGCAGCTAGCATGAAAAAGCAAATTACAAGGCTATAGTACAATGGAGGAGATATTTGTGCAACACCCGGGATTCGTACCCGGGTATAGTGGCGAAAAATAAAACTTCATTAGTACCTGGGTGTCCCATGTGGAAAGCCAACATCACTATTAACACTCTTTCAGCGCCACCTGGTGGTCACCAGTTTAGGCTCTGAGTGACAATTCTCCCATTATAAAGAAAGAAATAATTTGTAATTCTATTATGCATGTAATGTGCATGTCATCACCTGTACACCAGATTAGAGGAATTTTCAAAATATGGATTTTTCTTTTTTAATTCCCAAGGGAGAGACGTCTTGACGCCCGTGGCATCCATTACTTAGTAGGCAATTAGACGAATAGACGTCTTGACGTTTTTGGCTACTAAACAGTTTTAAAGCCAAAGGGAATTCCCTGTGGCTCGGAGGATAATAGATCTTCAGGCTGAAGTTGTGACTGTGAGACACTGCTACATTTTGTGATGGAGAAACTAACTCACAAATGGAGGTCACGAGAGACACTATTCCTTGAAATGGACTGATAGGCGGGTAAATATATGAAAAAAAGCACCTTACCCTAAAACAATTGTAACAAAAGGTTTCTCAACTGATTTATGTAGTATTAGGTGTCCTTAATAACATACTAAAAGTTTACCAAAGTTTGACCACCAGAAAGGTGTTATCTTCAAGATGGCGTCCAAGATGGCCTAAAAACCATTAAAATAGCCTAACTCCTTCATTATTCATCCTAGACAAGTACTTTTTGTGGTCTTGTGGTTTTTGGGGTCTAGGAGTCCATTGAACTTGTCCAAATATACAATTAGATAATTGTGAAATCCAATATTGTGTTTGTGACTGTTAAAACCCTCTGAAATAGTCACCAGTTTCAAGTTAACTAAATTAAATATTGAATAAATATCTAAATATTTATATATATTTTTGGAATAAGGTTTCAAGATATCCTCAAAACACAACAAAACTAATAGTCACAATTTGCAGTAATTCAGAAGGTTGTGGCAGAGAATATTGTCAGTTGATAGACAATAGCCTACTGATTGCAATATCGAAATATTATATATATTTGGATCTGTGGATAAAATTAGGCTCAAACTAAATAATTCATCTTTGACTATACACCCACCCAAAACTAATTTATTGCATTATTTACTCTTAGTGCAGAGTAGTCAGAACCTAAGTCTCTACCGGGTGCAGAGGGGAGTATGATAGGTGGGGTTGGGTGAGGAGGTAAAGGGGGGTCCGGACTAGGGTTGGGATTTGTTAGGACTTTAACGGTTCCGGTTCCTAACGGTTCCTAATAGTATTTCCCTTTTTTCTGACATATATTATGCTTATATTATAACTAACCTAACCAAGTACTTAATAAACACAAATTAAATTATTGTATTTGCACTTTACAATTATGAGTTGGCACTATTATTTAAACTTCACCACCACCAGCTAGCCACCATGACAATATCCTTGTTGCAATTTGTACTGTATATTAAATATACAGTACACATTGCAATAATGATATTGTTGTGGTGACAAATGTCTTTAATGTTCAGATTAATTTAATATTATTTTTTATTGTACTGTAGGCTATGATCCTGTGCTTTTTTCTGCAAACTGTTTATAAAGTAATCAATCTATGGAGGTATATGTATATGCACCTAAAGGCTGGGCTCTCAACAGTTGCGCGATTAATTTAGAGCCAAATAAAAAGCAACTGAGTTGCTTATAAGTTGTAAAAATAAGTGCAGACAAATTTATTTTTATTTAATTCATGGCTCTATAGTTAACGTGATTCAGACAGAAAGACGTCGAGTCATAATAAAAAGCCCTGTAGAAGTTAGTAGTTTTTATTTTCTAACGTTATTCGTGTAGGCGTATTGATTTTGAGATGTTTCCTGGTGCAAGTTGCAACATCCTTTGCAGGAAACTATGGCATCACATTTATTGCACTTTGCGAGTGTGGTTAACAGATAGGGAAATGACTCTTGAGGCTGAGCACGCAAAGTGCAATCAATGCAATACCATAGTTTCCTGCAAAGGATGTTGCAACTTTCACCAGTTGCATGTCCACAATGAGGAAACATCTCAAAATAAATACGCCTACATGAGTCACAAGATTAATCTACTCACTCATGTAGGTGGGGTGACGTCACGCCAGTAACTTGGCTCTGCATGCATGCATGCACATACACAGACACCGCGGAGCTAAATGACGATTGATGGGAACCGTTTGGGGAACCGTTAATAAAAACCCTATGGAACCGGCTCCGGATCCCGGATCCGCAATGTTGGAACTGGGTCTGAAATGGACCCGGTTCTGAATCCCAACCCTAGTCCGGACTAGAGTTTAGTGGGCCTAGAGTTCCCCTCAAGTGGGTACAGGGGAGTATGGGGAGTGGGGGTCACTGGATTTCTCCCTGGGGACTTGGAGCACAGAAGAACAAAGTTAAGAAGACCCTCATGGTCTTCTCCTCTCTGAATGTCCGAGGTGGCTCATACATGTCCCATTAAAGCTATGGGGCACTTGAGAGCCCAGGACGAGTGCTCATTAGGCAGTTAAAGAGATTGGGGCTTGTCTGTCCCTGTGGTGGTAGTTCTAAGACCTCCATGTTGTGCATTGCAATAGCCACGTTCCAATATTCAAGTATACATTCTTCATGTCCTCCACTCCCGCCTTAGCCCTGGCGTCGAGCGAGGAGGGGGGAATAGACCTGCATAACTTTGAAGTGACAGCAATTATGACGTGTCACACAGTTGGATTGTTGGACCATTCCGGAGCTGGGCATAGGTATACAGAAGGGTCAGACCCACATAGTGCCACAATCATGCACCACATGGAGGTCTTATAACCACCACTATGATAGTGGTGGTTATAAGACCTCCATGTGGTGCATGATTGTTTGTCAGGCAGACAGGGGTGTCCCTATGTCGGACTGGCTCACAGGAGAGTCGGTGTCTGTTGGTGGCTGACCATTAATATTACTGGGGCCCCCAGTGACTGATCATTATGGCGCAGAATATCCTCTCCCCTCTCCTCTAGAACAGCTACTGTAGTACGAAAATGCAAAAAGTGCGAAAAACACGAAATTAGGGGCGCCCACTGTATTTATATTGGCCACATGGCATCCTATGTTGTCATTTAGTGTGCCCTAAACAAACATTAAAGTCCATAGTCTTGGCTGCCATATGACTTAAAAAGCCATGCATTGGAAGGCAGCAATGCTTGTTTGTTGGATAGCAGCAGGGCTACAGCGTGGAGGGAGGTTAGATTGGGATTCTATGGGGAGACCGAGACTGGAGCCCAGGGCTCAAGGTTATTGCCAGTAGTACCAAACACAAAGTAAATGTGAAATTAATTTTACACACACAACTACTACAGTCTCGGGAATAAGAAGATGTCTGTGACAAGCATAACTGAACCCTATCCAATGCACACTCCACCACCTGCCTATATACCAAGATACATGTGTGATAGCTCTGGACTGACTTGCACTCCCTCTAGTCTCTAGGCCCATGAGGAGCCATTTCTCTCCAATGAATCCCCACTGAGGAGTCCATCTTCCCCATAGACCAGACAAGTGGCCAATTGGTCCTACTGAGTGTGTTTGGTGCAAAGACACTCAGCATTGTGAGCTTTTATAGATCGCCTATTTTCACAATGTTTGTCCCGGCCCACAGTTTGGGAACCACTACCCTAGGGGACATATTTTTATTATTATTATTGCCAGACTGTACATTTCTTCCATGATTTGTGTAATATTCCCAGTCTAATGAGTCTATCACTTGGCAGCCATGCTTTTACAAATGTCACATCATATGACAGTACCGCCCAGTAATAATGAATGTATTCCTTATTGTTATGGTATCAAAATAAATCTCCTGAAAGCTTCAACAGAATGTGAATTTTGTATAGGTGATGAATTCACCAATCCTGGGCAGTACGGCATTATAGAAAAGGGTAATGTCCTATTACACTGTTATAACCTTATAACCAATTGCTTTAATATATCATTGTACTTGTAATTGCTTGACTAAAATTTATATATGCTAATTGGATTCCTAGATAACCAAAACATAGGGTTAGACACCAAAATTACTTTTCTAGGATGAATAATGGAGGAGTAATGGTATTTTAAGAACTGGCGGCGGCCATCTTAAAAAAACACATTTCGGGTGGTCAAACTTTGGTAAACTTTTAGTATGTTATTTAGGACACCTAATACTACAAAAATCAGTTGAGAAACCTTTTGTTACAATTTTTTTAGGGTCAAACCATATTTTTACCCGCCTATGAATATATAGAACCCAACAAGACAACACCACTAATAATGATGGACATTCATGAATGGACTGGAATAATGAGGGATGCGTACTAAGATTAGACCCGCCAACAGACCAACATGTGGAAACAATGTTTAGGTTAGGGTTAGAGCAGAGTAATCTAGTAAGAGAGTAATGACACTCCCGTTGACTCTCATTGTAACAACAATGGAATGCGGAAGTGCTCATTCTATCTCAATGGAATAGTTCCAGCCATAGGAACAATGTTTGGAACTATAGCCCATAGGCACCCGCTTTGCGGCGAGATCAAAGCGTGTCACCACTCTCTTACTAGATTACTCTGGGTTAGGGCCCATTCATACTCCTATTTACCGCTATTTCGGCGCTGTAGTGCCAAAATTATTTCGGCTCGTCAGAAATTTTCAGTAGCACCAAAGAGCCGACTTTAGGATGGTACCCGCCCCCCCGAACCTCAAAGGAAGTCAAATTGTAGGCTCTACAGCGCCGAACCGACTTTTATTCGGCTCTAAAATAGGAGTATGAATCGGCCCTTAGAGATAGGTTGTTGATGTCGGACTAATGACTGGTCCGACCAATGACTAGTGAATATGATGCTTGATACTAGTGAGACATATTATATGAACCCCTGCACTGGGACTGTGAATGAAAATTGGCAAATGAAAATTAAGTAAAAGAAGAAAAAAAAAAGAACCCTGGTGGATACATAGAGTACATTATATACAGATTATACACAAAACAAAGTCATATTTACGTGTAGGTAATCTGGCTGGGGAAGGTGAAGGTCTCTCCGGACACCCGAGTGTGGCTCACAGACGGAGGCTTTCCGCAGCTCACGGGATCACAGCTGACTCGGGGCTCTCCCCAGCGGCCGTCTCTTCCACAGGAGAGGTGCGGGTACCCTTTGGCCTGGTGCCCCGGCCTGCACTTGTACAGGACCGTGTCCGAAAACGTGGCACTGCCCCCCTGCAGCACGGCGTTGCGAACCGCCGGCGGCGACGTGGTGCACCTCCCCCGGCCGCACACCGGCACCCCGGCGGGCCCCCACACGCCTCCCTTCTCGCACGTCGCCTGCGAGGGGCCCAGGACCCGGTAGCCGTCGTCGCAGCGGAAGTAGACGCGGTCCCCGCAGGCGTGCTCGCGGCCCCCGAGGACGGCCCCGAACTTGAGCGTGGGCGGCGCGCAGGCGCACGGCCGGCACCGGGGCACGGCGCCCAGCCACAGGCCCCGGGCCGAACAGCGCAGGATGGGGTCCCCGGCCACCTGGTAGCCGTCGAAGCAGACGTACTCCACCACGTCGTCGTAGTCGAAGCGCGAGCCGTTCAGGTAGCCGTGGCTGATGTCCTCGGGCGGGTCGCAGGTGACGACGTCGCACTGCGGCGGAGGTTTGTCCCACAGCCCGTCTCCCCGGCACACGCGCGCGGGGCTCCCGTTGAGGACGTGGCCCTCGTCGCACTCGTACGTCACTCGGCCGCCGAAGCCGTAGTCCGAGCCCACGACGCGGCCGTCGCGGACCGACGGGGGTCTGCCGCAGTTCGCCGACAGGCAGACGGGAGACTTGAGGCTCCACGTGCCGTCGGCCTGGCATACGCTCGTAGACTCACCCTTTAAGAGGAAACCGGGCCGGCAGCTCAGCTCTATCCGTTTGTTATACGTAAACTCCTCCCCTTTCAGAGTGACGTCACTCGGGACTTCGGGGGGACCGCAGGTCACCGGTTCGCATCGCGGTTTATCTCCGTTCCACTCGCCGTCTGCCTGGCAAGTGAGAGTCTCGCTGCCCTTCAGGACAAACCCGGCGTGGCATTCGTAATACACCACCCCCGGGTAAACGAAAGACGCTCCGCGAGCGGTGCCGTTAGCGGGGGCGATGCCCGGGTCGCCGCAGGAGACGGGCCGGCAGACCGGGGCCTCGTCGGTCCACAGGCGACCCGACACGCACCGCCTGACGACGGTAGGCTTCCCCCCCGCCGACAGCTCGTACCCCTCCTCGCAGCCGTACCGCACCACGCTGCCGAGGGAGCTGTCGGTCACGTTGATCCAGCCGTGCTCCGGGGTCGGCGGCGTCTCGCACTCCGCCGGGACGCACGAGGGCGCGGTGCCGTTCCAGCCGCCGTCCTCCTGACACATCAGCGTCGTCGGCGTCGTCGTGAGGTCGTACCCTTTCTGGCAACGGTACGCTATGACCGTGCCGTGAACGAAGCTCATGTCCACCACGGGCGAGGCCAACGCAGTGCCCCCGATGTCTCTGGAACCGACGGCAGAGCCTTGGTCCGTGACTCTGACATACTCTCCGAAGTCGATGTGCGGCGGCAGGCCGCAGTCCGACGTGACGCAGACGGGGACGGAACTGGACCAGCCGAACTCCTCACAGGTCAAGTGGTTCTGGCCCATCAGCTGGAACCCGGGGAAACAGCTGTAGAAGATGGTGACGCCGAACCTGTGGTCCTGGCCCTCCACGAAGCCGTTGTCGATGGGCTCGGGCGGAGTGCAGGATATCTGCACGCACACCGGCGGCTCCGAGTCCCACTCCCCGTCGGCCAGGCATCTCAGAGCCTCCGGGCCTCGGAGACGGTAGCCGCGGCGGCAGGAGTAGGCGACGCCGTGGTCGAACTGGAGCTTTGTGTAGACCACTCTCCCGTCGGCTATCTCCTTGGGAACGGAGCACTCGACGGGGCGACAGGCGGGCACCCCGCCGATCCAGAGCCCGCTCTCGCCGCAGACGACGGTGGCGTTTCCCACCAACGTGTATCCCGGCTTACAGCTGTAGAGGGCGGTGTTGAGGTACATCAGACCCTGGACGTCGACGATGCCGTTGGAAATCTCTATAGGCTGAGGGCATTCCACCGGGATGCACTCCGGGTGAGGGCTGCTCCACTGCCCGTCGGCCAGACAGGAGACGGAGCCCTCTCTCCTCAGCGTGAAGCCGTCCATGCAGGAGTACGTCACCTCCGAGCCGAAATAGGACCGGGCCGAGGAGGAGGACACGGCCGAGGGCGAGGAGGCCGGGTCCCCGAACGCCACCTCTGGGGGCGGCCCGCAGAGGACCTGCTTGCACACGGGGAAGGTGTCGTTCCACTCCCGGGCCGGCGTGCAGCGGAGCGTCCGCGCCCCATGGAGCACGTAGCCGCGCTCGCAGGAGAGCTCCACGGTGCCGGAGTCGGAGTCACCGAGGCCCCCCGGCCTCAGGACGAGGTGGTTGTCCTCCAGCGGCGGCTCCGGACACTGGACGCGCGAGCAGCGCGGAGGCCGTGTCCGGTCCCAGTTGCCGTACTTCAGGCAGGTCCACACGGGGTCCCCGGCCAGCTCGTAGCCCTCGTCGCAGACGTACTCCACCTTCCGGCCCACCTCGAAGGAGTGCGAGCTGCTCCGGTGGCTTCCGTGCGCGACGCTGGGGGGAGGGTCGCAGGTCAGCAGGACGCAGGACGGGAGGTCCGCGTCGGACCACTTGCGGTTGGCCTGGCAGACTCGCTCCGGGCGACCCGCGAGTCTGTAGCCGGCGTTGCAGGCGTATATCACCTTGCTGTTGAAGATGAACCGACTCTTGCTCTGGGAAGGAATATATAGACACAAAGAAGGGCAATTCTGAACTTTAAAGCATTTTAAAGTCAAAATGCTTTGACTTTAAAAAGTCTTCACCTTAACCCATTTTGGGGCGGGAACCCCTTTTGGTGTTTTAAACATTGTGTTATCATTTTTAGCTATTGAAAAATAGCAGATCTACACGCTCACAAGCTTGTTGGTCTGCTATTTTTTTTTAAACTTGAAAATGTAGCGGAGATCTTTGAATATTCTTTTCAGAGCAAACCTTTTTAACTCAAATCTTTGCTACTGGGGCGGCGGCCCCTGGAAAATAATATTTTCAGACGGGGGTCGGCGGGCAAATTCATATCATTTTTGGGGGTCCTTGACATGAAAAAGGTTGAGCAGCAATGACATAGAAACATAGGTATTTTTCAGAAAACTGTCGGGATTTAGAAGACATTTGTACAAAATGGGTTCAAATGTTAACCCATTTTGGGCGGGAACCCCTTTTGGTGTTAGCATCATGTCATGCTTTAGCTATAGAAAAATAGCAGATCTACAAGCTCATAGCGCACCACCGAGTGGCGTGCTACGAACTTGTAGGTCTGCTATTTTTGAAAAATCGAAGAACGACTGGCATACAGAAACATAGCTTTTTCAACTGTCAGGATGTAGAAGACATTTTTTAGAATCTGATCTCAGGTCAAGAATGGTTTTGCATGCCGAGTAAATGAACAATACCTGAATGAACCCGTCTCTGAGAGGCGGCGGGCTGGGACAGATCACGGGGGAACAGACTGGCAGGGCTCCTCCCCACTCTCCGTCGGCCTTGCACGTCCTCCTCTTCTCCCCGCGGATCAGGAAGCCCTTGTCGCAGCTGTACGCCACCACCGCCCCGAAGTTATAGTTGGTGCCGCTGACGTTCCCCCGGTCGATGCCCTCGGGCCTGGAGCACCGCACGGGCACGCAGCCGACGTCGCGCGGCGACGGCTCCCAGTGTCCGCCCATCATGCACCGCAGCGTCGCCGTCGTGTTGAGCACGAAGCCCTCCTCGCACTTGTAGCTCACCTCGGCGTTGCTGGCGTACTTGGGCTTGTTCACGGATGTGTCCAGGATGGCGTGGGGCAGCTCCGGCGGCCTCTGGCAGAAGTTGGCGATGCAGCGAGGGACCTGTCGTGGAAATTAAGAGATAAACATTTAATAATACTCTAAGTTACAATCTGATATTATCTCTATCTGTCACACCCCTGTGGTGCTGGTTTGGTCCTGTTTGTTTTACGATGTTACATCCCATTTGTTGAATGTCTTGAGGCTATGTTGAGGGTTTGGTTATTGTGGGAGTGAGCTATAAAAGCTGTCGCCTTTTTGTGACTCTGTGAGTCAGACTGGGGATTCCATACATGGCAGGTCATGTAGGTCTTTTCTCCTACTCGGGTAAAATCCTTATACTCCATAACTCTGAATTCTTGTGTTGCCTCATTATCATTATTATGAATTGTCTTTTGAGCATGTGTCCCACAGACTGCCTTTACAGACCTCCAGGCCGCCGGGGGGCGCCCACACGCCCCGGGCGTCGCACACCATCTCGGAGTTGTTGCCGGCCGTGTAGCCGTCGGTGCAGTAGTAGTTGGCCGTGTCGCCGTACAGCTGGTGCGTGTCGTAGGGCTCGGCGTGGGCGATGGCCGGCGGCGGGCCGCAGGAGCGCGGGACGCACTGGGCGGAGCTGTCGCTCCACTGGCCACTGGGCAGGCACTCTCTGGTCTCTGGGCCAATCAGGGTGTAGCTGTGAGTGAGGGGGGAACGTCATATTAGAACAGGAAGCATATAAGGTTGCGACAAAAAATTATCAGAAGCCATAGAATGGTACACTTGTTTTTTTAAATGGCATTGTATTTAATTGTATTGTACATCCATTGGACATGCATTCAAATTCAGCACCATTAGTATATTTAAGTTTAGCCATGGGATTAATGAATTAATTGTGTCCAGGTTAATAGGTACTATTCGTATATTTATATTTAGGAATGAGTTTTATGGATGTATGTTGATGTTGACAATCCAACGTACGATTTATAGTTGAATTTGAATTGTATGCAGTGGCCCAAAAAATAATAACCAACTAATAAATAAATGACTGATTTGTCGCTTGAAAATCCGTTGTTTTGGGGGGCGAGCAACGTGAGTCTATATGGAATTCAAACACGTGGTTTTACAGCAGTGTTATTTTCGTTGACTAAAACCAAGACGAAAAATGTTCGTCGACTACCTTTTTCCACTGACGAAAACTAAATGGAAACTAAATGAAAACTAAGCTATGATGACTAAAACTAGGACTAAATATACTGACAATTTCGTCATCAAATAAAAACTAGACTAAAATGTCAGGAAGGGACTAGTGGACAAGAGATCCAGTATAAGTCATTTTACAATTAGTTACAATTAGTTTTAGTTACAATTAGTTTTACAACGTGTCGCTGCGCTATTTTCAGCAAGTGTAAAATCAGCCATTACGACGGCATCAAGACCCGCCAAAATACATTTTAGTCGAAACTAGACTAACACTAAAACATTCCAGGTGACTAAAATGTCACTAAAGAACTAAGGGAAAACCATTCAAGAGACTATGACTAAAACTAAAAAATCTAAATTTGCTGCCAAAAACAACAGTGTTTTTTCAGTACCCGTCTTTGCAGACGTAGTGCACCAGGTCTCCCAGAGCGTGGTCTTCTCCCGCGGCCACGGCGTCCTTTAAGGCCGGCGGTTCGCCACACAGGACGCTGGTGCAGCGCGGCGTGGGCCTGCTCCACTCCCGCGACGCCTCGCACGCCACCTCCATGGAACCCTGGGGCCTTAATCACACAAAAGTTATTTTCAAAAAGTGATTGTATAAGTCAATTTATGTGATGTACAGTAACTATGCAGTATTTTTGTTTCCTATAAAACTGTGTGAATTTTGTATATCTGTTCTGTAATGTCCACGCGCCCCACCATCTGGTTGATGTCGTCAATTAGTAATTAGCAATTCTCAGCACCTGAGCTGTATTGTTTTGGAGCTCTTTAAGAGCAAGTTCTTTGTCTGTGAAAATCATATAGCACCGACGAAGGTCTTAGGACCGAAACGTTTGCTTTTTAATTGCACTTCGAGCACAGAGCACTTTATGAGCACGATAAAATAAAATAAAAACTATTCTCAGAGTTTTACTTTTTCTGCCAAAGTTTCCCTTGTTTTTGAGACCACCACAAGTTAAAAAAAAAGAAAAAAGGACGAAGAACAGTTTTCTCAGTGCTTCAGCCTTCACTCAAAACACACACCACTTACTTGCCCCGTATTGTGCCGAATAATAAGACGACTGATTATAAGACAACCCCCATTTTTCTAAGACTCATTTGTGGAAAAAGAACATTGAATGTCAAATAGTCTAGTCCCCGATTATAATACGACCCCGAATGTCCTATTTCGAAAATATATATATAAATGTGAGCTTGTAGATCGGCAATTTTCAAATGGCCAAAATGGGTATAGGGCTGAAGTTGGTAATGCATATTGTTTTAATAATAATCTAAATCTTAAGTAAGTAACGAACGTTTTCCAATAATTGCAGTGGAGTAGAAGTAAAAAGAAATGTTGGCTCTGAGATGTAGAAGAGTAGAAGTAAAATTATTGGAAAATGAAATACTCAAGTAAAGTACAAATACCTCAAAATTGTACTTAACCCATTTTGGGCGGGAACCTTTTTTGGTGTTTTAAACACCATTAGCTATTGTAAAATAGCAGATCTACAAGCTCATACAAGCTATGAACTTGTAGATCTGCTATTCTTTTTTTTTTGTGAAAATGTGCCTCAAATCTTTTAATATATATTATATATTATTACATTTTAACTCAAATCTTTGCTTCTGGGGGTGTCCCTGGAACAACATATTTTCAGATGAGGGGCGGAAGCCAATTACATATCATTTTTGGGATCCTTGACATGAAATATTGAGCACCACTGGCACTGATACAGAAACTTTTTCAGAAAACTGTCATTTTTAAAATTTCGACGTCAGGGTTAAGTACATTATTGAGTACATGTTGAGTAATGTCACGTTACACCACTGCTTAGTGCTTACTAAACTCACTGTCAGTGAGACGAACGAGGTGACCGCTGAGAGCAAGCGGGATAAAAGTGAGGACGATATTCGGAGTCACAAAGTCCCATGAATGGCCCTGATAAGGTTACAAACACTCAAATCATCAGTTGAGTTGACCTTTTTTTCTTTGATTAAGACCTTTGATAATTATGTTGCACATGTCACGTTGTACTATAAGACATCAAATTTCGCATTTTGTGATCTCATAATTCCCCAAAACACAGTTCATGAATGATAAAGGTCGATAATATTGATAAGCAAACATCTACTACATATATTCTATATTGTGTTGTGTTTCGGACACGGCTGAGACTTATAGGGGCTCTGTGACAATTACAATGTCATGTAATGTAACGTTATAGTCACTGGAGGTCCCGTCAGAAAACGGGCCTCATGTGAATTCACTGTGAGGTGTTGTATTTGAGGTCATCAGTACATGTTAGAGGTCACTGCATATTCATCAGAGGTCAAAGCAGTATAATTTGAAGCATTTTAACCTCAAAATACTGCAACTGACGTACCTTTGGCATAACCTCGAGTTGTATAGACTATATAGAGCGTCGCAGTCGCCCCGGCCCCCTTTCAGAACGACGAGGTGCATGTTTCTGTATACTGCATACATGGGGCAACTGGCGGCCCGGGGGGCCACATGCGGCCCACAGTACCTTCACTTATTGTGGCCCTCAGGTTAATGTCAGAATACTGATATAAAAGTTTCAGCTGTTTATACAATTCCACAAAATGCAAACATGACCCGCTTTAATTAGCAGCTCAATGCTCGACACAAGTATAATTAAAAGGCCTTTAAAATGACATGAGAATGTTAATTTTCAGGATTCCAATTCAAAAATAGCAAAAAATAATTCAAGTTTTCAATTAGAATATAGCAAAATAAAATAAAATAAAATAAAATAAAATAAAATAAAATAAAATAAAATAAAATAAAATAAAATAAAATAAAATAAAATAAAATAAAATAAAATAAAATAAAATAAAATAAAATAAAATAAAATAAAATAAAATAAAATAAAATAAAATAAAATAAAATAAAATAAAATAAAATAAAATAAAATAAAATTTGCTACGACTGCAACGTGCCCCCATCTGGAGTGAGTATGGAAATATAGTGGCTCTCTCCATCGTCAAAGTTGCCCAAACCATGGCTGTACTGGCATACCTGTATCCCTCGGCACAGGCGTAGGTGGCGACGGACAGGTACGTGTCCGCCGCGAGGGTGTAGTCGGCGTGCTGGACAGACGGAGGCGTCCCACAGCTGACGGGGTGACAGGGGGGCGGCGTCCCGCTCCACCGCAGGCTGGCCAGACACTGGAACTCGTAGGGGACCTCGGGCACAAAGCCCTTCATGCAGCTGTGGGATAACGAGGGGGTGGTGGGTGGATGAGAGATGGGAGAGGGAGATAGAGATAGAGTGAAGAAACGAGAGGGAGAGATAGTCATGTTCCTTTTCCGTCGTCGTTGGATCCTCGACACGGCATAGAGCGTCGCGGTCCCGCCCCCCTTCGAGGGCAACCGCCAGAGGAGAATTTCACCATTCATTTTTTTCCCATAGACGTTTCAGAAAGTATTAGGCCTGACGTCGAAATAAATAAAAAAATCTTCTAAATCATGACAATTTTCGGAAAGATTTGAGGCACATTTTAACGATTTTTCAAAAATAGCAGACCTACAAGCTCTGAGCTATGAGCTTGTAGATCTGCTATTTTTCAATACCTAAATTATAACATAATGTTTAAAACTATAAAAGGGGTTCTCGCTCAAAATGGGTTAAAGACCTTTAAGCCTCGGACAAAGCAAAACTCGGCTCCTGACAACTCATGACAATAAACTAAATGTTTTGGGCCAAACAAATAATTAGAAAGAAGGGCAGGGTTCAACAATCTTTTTAGAGTTTTTCTTCTTTCTAATTATTTGTCCGCCCCCAAATTCTTTTGTTTATTGTCATGATTTGTCAGGAGCCGAGTTGGCTTTGTCCGAGGCTTAAAGGTCTTTAAAACAGTTTAAGTGCCATAAACGTTAAGACGAGTTGAATCCAATTATGCACTGATTGCCATGGACGATAAGACGAGTTTTTTTGAAAAAAATTATAATAATAATAATAATTATATATATATATATATATATATATATTATCCATATTTAGAGAATTCCTCTAATCTGGTGTACAGGTGATGACATGCACATTACATGCATAATATAATTAAAATGTCTTTCTTTTTTTATAATGGGCTAATTGGCAACCAAAGCCAAAACTGGTGACCACCAGGTGGCGCTGATGAAATACTTTCTGAAACGCCTATGGGAAAAATGAATGGGAAATTCTCTTCCGGTGCACCTCGTTGTTCTGTAAAGGGGGCGGGACTGCGACGCTCTATTGTAAACGGGTGGGAAAAAAGAGATACCTGAAAGTCACCTGGCTGCCATATGTAAAGTTGGATCCTGCCATGGTGGCGTGCTCTGGGACGGACGGTTTTGGACAGGACAGAGCTGGAGAAGGACAGCAGTGGGAGGTTAGTTGGTTAACGGGTGGCCTGGAACTCACCTATGCATTCTATGGCATAGGCAGCTCCCAGCTGCTGGACATGAGACTAATTAATTATAGCGACAGAGAGAGAGGAGTTTGTGTGTGTGTGTACGGGTGTGCGTGTGCGTGTTTAACAAAGGTGCAGACGATCAGAAATCAGCAGAGAGTGAGCGACGTTTGCGCTACTCTATGCCGAATTGAAGTGGACTCGGACCCAGACTTTTTTTTTTGGAAATAAAACGAAATAAAAACGAAATAAAAACGTCTGGGTTTCCGAGGCTAGTTAACGGGTGCTATATTTGAATGTCCCATCTGATCATCTTTAAATGTGATTGGCAGCGATTTGGCGATTCCGCCAGGCTATATACACAACGTTCTGAATTCTAAAGTAATTTCACAACACGGCCCTGTCTGGAGGAACACAAGTGTTGTGTGAGTATATGCGTGTCACTTTGTGGATTGCACAACTGGATTGCACTATGATTCCCACTTCTCGCTTTCAGTTGACACTGTCTGGGACGCACATGGGGAGTTTCAGTTTCCGTTTCGGTATCACGACACAGAACACACACACCACCACTGCCAATATGGGCTGATCACGTGAACGTCGTTTCTGTGTCACAGCATGCATGTCAGCCTTCGAGGGCTGGGTTTACAGGTAACCCTAACCCTAACCCATTCAGTATGACAACACTACTACGGACTGTAGCGAGTTGAGCACTGCAGTGTCAAGGTCAGAGTTCCGCGGGTCACGAAGTGAGGAGTGTTGATTTTGACAGCAAATCAATCGATTTTGAGTTTTAGTTATAATCTCTTGAATAATTCTCATTTCGTTTTAGTCACATTTTAGTCACCTGGAATGTTTTTAGGGTTAGTCTAGTGTTAGTCGACTGAATATCATAAGATTTTAGTCGACTAAATCTAGAGTTGATTTAGTCGACTGAATTTGTATTTTGGCGGGCCTTTGATGCCGTCGTAATGACTGATTTGAGTGTAAAAAGACTTGTCTTTTACTTAATACTGGATCTCTTGTCCACTAGTCCCTTCATAACATTTCAGTCTAGTTTTTTCTTCTCCATTTAGTTTTCGTCAGTGAAAAAAGGTAGTCGTCACATAGTTTCAGTCGACGAAATCAACACCACTGCAGAGACAAGGGCAGATAGTTCCCGGTCACGGAGAGCAGGTTAGCGTTAGCTGCCTCTCTGCCGTTGGCGGAGAATGTTGTGGCTCAGAGCCAACGTTGGAAGGTGCTGCGGTAGGCAGCGGAGGCCTTTCAGTTCTACCGCTGCCTTCAGCCAACATAGTGCTATAGACAAAGAGGCAGCTGTCTGTCTCTAATCACCCCTTCACAACACGAGCGGGCAAGCCACGGGTACGGCAACCACATCACGTGCCTGCGTGCGTGCGTGCGTGCGTGCGTGCGTGGTTATTTGTTTGGGTTTGTTTGCTTGCTGCTGAATGGTGATTGTCCATTATCAGTATCACTCACTGACATGATTTAATTAGAGCGCTGTTTTATCATATAGACTAAAGAGTGTTTCAGTGGACATAATAGTGCTAAACCTAATTTTACATAATTGTATGCCAGAGCCATATAGAGTAAGACATCATGTCTATACGTCACACGTAGGCCCACTAACCTATATAGGTGTAGGACTGCATTCCTTCACGTCATTCGTTCAGGGTATTCAGGACCTCCATTCTTTTACAGGGAGAAACCCATAAACTACTGTGTGAAATGCTTCATTGGACGACGCACCTAAAAGGGCTATCAGAGACACCGTATTGTACTGCCGTAGCAGTGGACCACAAAGTGTACTGCTTTAAAGGAGACCCGTCCGTGTGTCAGACTGAAGTGCATGTCTTCAACACAGAGTCTTTATGCTTGACCAAGCTGCCCCCAGAGACACCTGGAAGAGGACAACGCCCCCTGGAGGTTCACCCCAAGAACAGCTGCACAGCTGTGCTGATCAACCCTTTCATCTACATGTGGGGGGGAAAGACTAACATGGGGAACTACAGCAAGGTTCTTTATGCATTTGATGTCGACGACCATAGGATGATCGCACAAAAGGTTTCTGGGGCTGTTCCAGAGGGGAGGTGTGGCCACTCAGCCTGTGTCGTTGGGAAGGTCATGTTTATCCATGGAGGAATGATGTGGAATAGACAAACTAATGACATGTACAAGTTGGACACCACCACAATGGTCTGGACTGTAATTAACACCAGAGGAACTCCTCCACCTGCTTCAGTCTATCACTCTGCCACCATCATCGGTACAAAGATGTTTGTATGTGGGGGCTTTGGGGGCTTATGTGGGGGCTACTACAACACCATAAGAGTGTTTGACACAGAGACCAACCAATGGATGAACACGTCTTCTCTTCCAGAAGGACGCCATTCAGCCTTTTCCTACAATGGAGAGCTGTACATATTTGGTGGCAGGCACTATAATAACTGGATCTTCAATGATCTGTGGAAATTCAGTCCAGTGACCTTCACCTGGAAGAAGTTTGAGTCCAAAGGGAATAATGCGCCACGTTTAAGACTTTACATGCCAACTGACAGCATGCCATGGAATCACCCAGGCTGTTGCATGGTGGGAGATCGTTTCATCGTCTTTGGAGGATATTTTTATAGAACATACACAACACAGTCAATGACAATGATGACCTGTATGTCTTAGACTTGAGTCCGAGTCTGAAGACCTTATGCAAGCTGGCCGTTATTCAGTACGGTCTGGATCAGTCTGAACTCCCACACAACATCAGGTGGGAACTGGCAGCCATGACAACAAACAGACCATACAGAGAAGAGGAGACTAAAAAGTAAAACAACAAAGGGAAACAAAAAGATTACTAAAAAGGGAAAAATGGCAGCAAACAACAAGTTGTGTCCACAGATTGTGAGACACATGGACGAAGAGAGCCCTGTGGTTGTTATAGACACGTTTTGAAGACACATTTTTTGGGGGCAAGTTCAAATTCATCTCTGAGGGGCCGCCTCAGAGATGAGTTAAGATGAGACTAAAACTGAGACGAAAAATGACATGTACAAATTCGACACCACCACAATGGTCTGGACTTTAATTAACACCAGAGGAACTCCTCCGCCTGCTTCAGAATATCACTCTGCCACCATCATATTTTTTTTCTCCGTAGGAATCCATTGTATGAGGATGTTCCATCGGTCCCCATGTCATCTAACCGTTTTCACTGACGAAAACTGAATTAAAAACTAAACAAAAACTAGGCCATGATGACTAAAAACTATGACTAAATAATAATATATTGACAATTTCGGCAACAAATAAAAAAACTAGACTAAAATGTAAGCGAGGGACTGGTGGACAAGAGATAATTTTATGCTTGGTTGTTGCACTCTGAAAATAGCCGATTTACAAACACACAACGCGCCACCGGGCGACCCGTTGTATGTTTGTAGATCGGCTATGAGTAATGCCACTGTTAAAATCCCGCGTGCATGGTGCCTTTTGATTTGGTGTAGCGCCAGCCAGGGCCCTCGGAGGGCTTGATTGGGCGCTAGACTAACTGGATGATGATACCACTTCCTGGCTGATGTCCAATCAGCCTGTGTGTAGCCGGACAAACCAGCTGGCCGCCTGGTTCTAGCCCAAATATGGACTTCCAGGCTGACGTCGTCATCAACATGACATCACTGACATGACATCAGAGATCCACAATGAAGCCACGCCCCCCCTTATTGTTCTGGTATTGTAGATTCATTGTCTTGGGCGACGTGTTCAAATCCTCCAGATTATATTTAATTGTTTCAAATGTTAACTTTTTTTTGTGTTCCATCGGTCCCCATGTCACATGGTCATAACGTGTGACATGTCACACTAAATCCATAGACTTATCTGGACAAAAAATGCATCATAACTACCCTAAACGAACACTAAAGTCCATAGACTTGGCTGGCAACCGGTTATTTTTAATGAGGCTCTACACAAGCATTAAAGTCCATAGACTTGGCCGTGACGTGACTTAATGTCAGAGATAGATACGCAAAAAAAATCACACCGGTGTGAAGTGAGGGGTTGCCTTTAACACCCCAATTATTCCCTATAATCAGGGGCTTAATGTAGCAAAATGTAGCAACCTTTAGCTTGTTTGGCTAACGGCCGATGTAATCTTAAAACCGCCCTAAATCCTCGCACGCATGCGTGCGGTCTTTATGTGCATTGCTGCGTAATGCTGACTGTGTAACACAGTGAAGAAAACTAGCGGATGTTGTGATCCGTAGAATCAGAAATGGCATCGCCAGATTCGCTGTATTTGGTCAAAATCGGCATAATGGTGAAGTTACTGCCACCATCAAGACTCAGTGTCTAATACTATAGGATTGAATGAGATATGTGTGTATGTCACAGATTTTTCTATGGGTATTAAAATGACGAATTAAACATATGAATAGTAGGCACAATCCACTGTTAATTAGGGTGGCCATAAGAGGGTTCATAACTCGCGATCTCAATCATCCCGTCCAATTCTAAGAAAAGATCCTGTGTTAGACGGCCCCCGCTGTCACTAGTCGCGTTACATTTAATCATGCCTCCCGTTCTTGTCGATACGCTGTGTTTTGGCTATACATTTAGCTGCTCCAGCCACATCCGGTATAACTTCCTTTTTTACTGACACCAAGTTTAAAATAAGAATTGAAAGCACAGAATATCAACACGAAGCAACTGAAAAAACACATTATTTCAATGGTAGTGGATGGAGAGAAAGAACTTTTGTCCAACCACGAAACAGCAACCAATGGGTGCGAAGAGGCGGGGCACAACCATGGGGGCGGGACATGACAAAGGGTGAATTGTGTAGAAGACGTCTTGTAAATGAAGTAATGCCGATGTTTAACAATAATGTAACTCCGGGTCCATTTTTGGTTTCATTTTACACTCTCAATAGTTGCGTTTGGTTACCAACTCTCCATCATTAAGCTGGGGACCACCTGGAACCTCCTCAAGGACCAATGGTTGAAAACCACTGGCCTAGGGGGGCCCTGGGGGTCCTCGGATCCAACTTTTGTATGTGGTCCCTGACCATGCAAAGTTGCGAAACAGAGTGCACTAAATGACCTGGTGATGTATGATGACAATGTCAATGTTACACGGAAAAAGTACAAAAGCATGCACATCCAACCCAAACTTGGGCAGGTGCCGAGCGGCGAGTAGTATACGCTCGGAGGCGCTCGCACACTGTGGGCTCCGATGCTGTGACAAGTGCCTTTATTTGCACAAATAGGTGACTGTAACCGTCATGTCAATGTTGTAATTTACTGGAAAGTTGGATGTCAAGAACTTCCACAGTTGACTTGTACGAGAAAGTGTACGCCCCACACACTGTAGGGATTGACTGGTTGAGTCACCATTATTAGGAAATGTGCCCATATAACCAATATAATAATACATAATGGCTGTTAAGGGGAACACAACAGTGGTCCCAAGGTTGATTCTCAGTCAGGGTGGTGGTCCCTGGTTCATAATCAGTTGAAAATCCCTGCTCTAGACTACTCAACTATACAACCAGGAGGAGGACGGTAGCGGTCCAGTCTAGTAAAAGTCTACATACAGTACTTCATAGAGTAATTCAAATATGAATGACAATGATTAAAAAATGCAGGCAAAGGTTTTTCCTTGGCCTCCAGGAAGTGCGCATGAGGCCACCATGAGGCTGATGTGAACATTTTCAATTTCACGGAAATTGCTGACTGAGACATTTTGTTAAAAACGGAGCAGTCTTGAAAACTTAGAAAGCCAATCTTAGCCAATCAGGATGGAATATGAAACATCTGAAAGACCGGTTTAGTTTAATGACTATAGATATATAATATTAAGTATCTTGTTTGTATGTTAAGGGTCCCCCTCTAAAATGAGATGCTGCATCTCAAGGGGATATCCCTTCAAAACAAATCTGAAATCCAAATAATTTTAAAGTCACTTGAACAGATGGGAAATGGAGAAAGGCAATGGCACCCTCTAGTGACAAGACCTGGACCGTGTCAAGATGTCTTCAACTAAATGTATGTGTACTGTAAACTGATAATTAACTTAATTACAACTAAACAATTTAGTCTCAGTTTAAAAGTCTCGCCTAATAACCCTTGCCAAGGTTGAAATTGTGCTTTTGCACACAAGTATTGTCACATTGTTTTTGATCTCTTGTCCAATCAAACGGCTTCCCCTCACCTCTGCAGTGCGGGAACGGACTGTCCCACGTCGCCGTCTCCAGGCATCGGGCGCGAGAGGAGCCAATCAGCTCATAGCCCTCGTCGCAGCTGTAGGCGACCTCGTTGCCCATGAGGAAGTTGTTGCCCTCCATGTGGCCGAATTGTGGGGATCCCGGGTTGTCACACTTCACTGGCTCTGGTGAGAACACATGACACACACGTGAGTGAACGGAAGAAGGACTGAAGCTTTTGAAAATGCTGGAATCACAGAAGTGATTCTAATTATATGGCCAAAAGCGACAGACGTGTCAATACACAGCTAAATCCTCAGTGTTAAAGATGGAGTGCCGTGATTTTTTTCCCCACCCTAAAACATGATCATCAGATATTGTTATTATATAGAGGAAGATTTCTTTAGTGTGCAGTGTTTGTTAAAATGTCGTGGACACCCGCACCAGTTCATTAAGTATGCCTGGTTTGCCTGGTGGGTGGTGACGGGTGCAGGTGATCCACCTGAACTGATGATAAAGGGGAGGGGTTAGAGGAGGGGATGATTATGATATTGTGAAGTCACTATATCACAGATTTTTTTTTTCATAAGGCCTGATTGACTGTCAAGGTTTCAGCCTCCAGGAAGAAACCCTAAATACAAAGGGAAGACATCATTGCACATAACAACCCCATCAAGGGGTCGAATGAAGTACTGTCACCTCATAAACACACACAAAAAATATATACAAAAATCATGGCACTCCATCTTTAATGTAACTCTGAGCGTTCAAATGGATCCACATGCATGACTCCTTCAAACCCGCTCTGAAAGGGCACCTACGGATGGCTGCAATTCGAAACTGGCCCCCGTAAAATCTGAATCCCCCCCTCCCACTGTATATGTTTCTTTTCCCTTTTTACCTCCTTTATGATGAATTCCTGTTCTGTTCTTTGTCTATATAGAAGTGTCTATTTGTACGTCTCTAAATGTTTTGATGAATTGAACATGGTGGACCCTCTTGTAAACAAGTGTAATGCTTAATTCACTCACAGTTAACAGTCTTTGTATTGTGTTTGTGCTTGAAATGTACTGTAATTCTGCAAACTGTTAATAAATATTTCAATCAATCAAAAAGCAGGATACTAACGTGTGTTTACCTGTGCAGTTCTTTCCGTCTCCGCTGTAGGGATGGACACAGCTGCAGGTGTAAGAGCCGTCTGTGTTCTGACAGCTGGCGTGCTCATCACAATCAGAGCCCAGTGCACACTCATCCATGTCTGAACATATAATAACAAAATACATACATAAATGGATGCACCTGGGACGTATATGTGTGTCTGAACACACAAGTAAAAAAATAAAAAATAAGCAAACAATTTCTGATGCAAAGCTAAGATACTATGTTTTTTTTATCATGTGTCTACTCTATACCGTTTTACACCATTACACCTGTAATCTTGGGATGTGCCAAATGAAGTTAAGTTGAAGTTGTTGTATAAACTCTGCTTTTTCCTTTTTATCTGGTTATGTTTGTATGGTATATAAACTCTAAGACACTGTGTTTTATCGTGTGTGTCTATAGTATATACACACACTCTTGGATATACTGTCTTTTTATGTCCATACAATGGTATATAAACCCTTAGATAGCCTACTGTTTCATCTTGTGTCTATACCATGACAACATGCTTAGAAACGGTTAGCAGGTGTCTACAACATGGTAAATAAACGTGTAGATATTATGCTTCTTCTTGTGTCTATAGTATGTTACAGTATATCATCTATTAGACGCTGTCTTGTGCCTGTAGCATATGGTACAGGATATGAACTATACGACCCTTTAATGTGTCTGCGATTATACGTCCATGATTCTGGCACTTCTTCCAAATATGGAGATAATTGAAGAGACAAAACAGTGCAATATCAGGACTTAAATCCCTCCCACCACCAAATCCTTCTTCTTAAATATGGACGTTACCTACTGTAGGTTGCCCTGCGTTTATACAAGCAGTCTACAGTTACAGTATACCAAAGCTGTGAGTTCACCTTTAAGCAAGGCAGGCATTTGAAAACATTAGTGAGGAATGAATGCCTCTTCCAGAATATACAGTAGTCTGCTGCACTCATTTACAGCTACAACATCTGGTGCATTTGCTGTAACATTTGAAATCTCATCACATTCACTATTGTACGTATGTGTTGTGTACACACACACACACACACACACACACATAGGATGTATGCAAGGGATAATGTACAGTGAGGCGGTCATTATTGCAAAATAAATTAGCAAAAAAATATTGCAAAATAAATTCCGCTTTGCACGGAAATCCCTTTCGCGCAAAGCGGAAGGGATTTATTTCCCAATAATGACATTACATTACATTGCAGTATCACATGGCTACCTCAAGACAAAAATCAATAATTTGACACGAAATATTGATGTAAAAAAAAAGATTTTTATTAGCTTACAAGTTTCCGCTTCCATAGCAAACGTAAACAGAGAGGCAGAGCAGCGGTCCATTAATTCAACAGTGTCCTCAACTACATACAGACTGTCGTGACCAGACCGATCAAATCGGAAAAAAATCAAGTGTTCAACAAATCCGTGTCACGAAAAGCACCATAAATCTGTTTTTCTGAAGGTTAATATTACCGAGGCAGGCCGGCGGGTGTCCTCCCCATTTGCCGCTGTTTCCGCAGTGCACCTTGGCGTCTCCCAGCAGGTAGAAGCCGGGGTTACATTGGTAGAGCACGGAGCCGCCCGCCTGGAAGTCCGCTCCCTGGAACACGCCGTTCTCCAGAGGGCGGGGGGGCCCGCATGACACCCCTGTGAGGCAATTAGGCAATTAGTGTTAATTAGTGACACCTCATGACACCCCTGTGGCACCCCTGTGGCACCCCTGTGGCAGACAGTGTTGTTTTTTGGCAGCAAATTTCGATTTTTTTGTTTAGTCATAGTCTTTGGACTGAAACTTCATTTAGTTTTAGTCACATTTTAGTCACCTGGAAATATCTTAGTGTCTAGTTTTAGTCGACTAAATGTCATAAAATTTTAGTCGACTAAATCACCTGTAGATTTAGTCGACTAAAATCTTATGACATTTAGTCGACTAAAACTACAGGTGATTTAGTCGACTAAAATGTGTTTTGGTGGGCCTTGATGCCACCGTAATGAGTGTTTTTACACTTGCCTACTTGTCTATTTTTTATTTGTCGACAAAATTGTCAGTATATTTAGTTTTAGTCATCATAGCTTAGTTTTCATTTAGTTTCCATTCGTTTTTGTCAGTGGAAAAAGGTAGCCGACGAACCTTTTTCATCTTAGTTTTAGTCGACGAAACAACACTGGAGGCAGACAGACTCGATGAGGATTCGATGAGTTAGTTTTAGTGTCAATTAGTTAATAATAGCACAGCACAGCACAGCACAAGACTTGAGTGGAGATAGAACTTGTGCTTTGATCAATGACGATGGGGGGCATCTCGAGTGTGACAAGTTCAGCTTCAAAGATATGGTAATATAACTCAACAAAAATGACTCGTAGAGTCATAGATGCGAGTCTTACGTTTACATTAGTCTTACGTTTACATAGAGGCAGTGGGTGGCTCCACTCTCCTTTATTCTGACACTGCAGCAACGGCTCCCCCACCAGGTAGAAGCCGGGATCACAGGACAGCTGCACCTGGGCTCCCGGGCTCACGTCCACAGTGGAGGCATGCAGGTGAGGCACTGAGCCCTCCAGAGGGGGGCAGTCTGCACGGGAAGAATGGGGGAGAGCAAAGGAGAAACCACATGTACAGTATGTTTCTGCTTTCAGTGGTATCTGAAAAAATAATTTGCCATGCACCGACTAAAATCAAAAGAGCACAAGATGGCAACATGTTTAGTAACGAACAAGGCCTGAATGAAATACTTTTTGAACTAGTATTTTACATTTAGATCAATCTTCATATGACCACCGCGCTCTGACTATAGGTGCGCCAGCCGTTCAAAACATATCAAAATAAAGGGTAGTGGGTCGCACAAACAAACACTGCAGTTCAAATATAGTTTATTTCATATTTGAAACAAATGGACAAACGTTTCGGCTATCCAGTGCACTGATGAAGGCTGGATAGCCGAAACGTTTGTCCATTTGTTTCAAATATGAAATAAACTATATTTGAACTGCAGTCTTGGTGTGTGCGACCCACTACATTTACAACGAGGCCAAAGAAATCACACCTGTGTGAACCGAGTTTCTCTCTCTCTCTCTCTCTCTCTCTCTCATATATTAGCAAGCAACAGCAACCCCAAAAACTATAAATTACATTTATTGTAGAATTACAAAGATAATGTGACAACAGGACAACCTTACCGGCACAGAAGATGCTGTTGAGGTTGGTCTTGACCCGGCCCGTCGCTCCGCTGAGGAAGTCCGGCCAAGCAAGGACGTTCCCTCTGTGGGTCACATGGTTGGCGGGACAGCTGCTGGCCAGGACTTTGATCTGCCCAACCGTAGAGAGACAGGCACAACGCACACAATGCAGCAATATGCAATAGATCAGTGGGTTTCAACACCTTTTTCACATCAAGGCCCAGTATTTTTTCAGCATTTCAACCACGGACGGACCACCATTTGATGAGATTTAGACGTAATTTAGACCCAAAATGAAAAATGTTGGATAAGGTTTTGTCCACAATTCCGTTCTCTAATTATGTAGACTTTTTGAAAATTGAAGGGATATTTCACTTAAAAAAAATAAAACAGACGGTTTTTAAGTTACTTGATTCAGTAATTCGATATTTGATATTCATTTTATCTGCCTCGCCCCCTTCCTAAACAAACCCATAATAAATTCAAAACTAATTTTAACCATGATAGATTCATCGAAAACATCAAACTTTTTTCTGTTTTTTTCTGGTTCCAATACGCGAGGGGGCCGGTGCTGTTTCATTTACTGTTTTAATTTATTTTTCTTAATTGTTTTGGAAAAGAACCTCCTCCAGGAGGAGGCCGGAGGAGACTTAAACATCAAAAAGAAGTATTAAAAATAAATATAAACAGTAAATGAAAAAACACGGCCCCCTCACGTATTAGAAGGCTATCAGTCACCAGAAAGAAGGACAGGTGTTTTCAATTAATCTCTTTTTGATGTCAATCAAGTCACCTAAATTCAAGTGGCAGATGCCAAAAAAATATATAGATTTGTATATTTAAATTATATATATTTTCAGGGCCATGTCATGTGGTCTACCTGCACATGCAGCCTTATTGTGACCAGATTTGACTGAGAGACTGCCATGGCGCAAATTCCAGCTTTTCACCAGAGGTGAAAAAAATGGGTTTATAGCACAGGCAGACTCTTCACATACTAGAGCATGTCTGAAACAAATGTCAGAGCTGAAATCGACATGTAAATATGAAATAAATGCCCAAACATGTAGCTAGGTGTAATGTTAGAGACCACAGAAGTGAACCTTTCAAGCCGTTTTCTCAACTCGCTGTTTTCTGTAAGACATTACTCTATACGCCATATCTCCCTGCTTTCATATGACATGAAAAAACGAAAATTCAAAAAAACCCAATGGCAGTCCCTCAGTCAAATTTAGTCACCTTTGTGATCTACTGTGGTAGATCACAATCTCCCTTTTTGGGGCACCCCTTGTTGTGAACGCATACCTGCTGTGGCGTCAGAACGCGGTCCCAGATGTTCAGCTGGCTCAGCGAGCCGACAAACGACTCCACGGGGTTGAAGCCGTCGCCCCTCTGGTCCTGGTCCTGACCCAGCACCAAGGCCCCGCCACCTACACGGTACCACACGCAAGCACAGCACACAGGTTACTCACAGCTCACCATGCAACCTCTCCTCCACAGGTTACTACACAGCTCACCATGCAACCTCTCCTCCACAGGTTACTACACAGCTCACCATGCAACCTCTCCTCCACAGGTTACTCACAGCTCACCATGCAACCTCTCCTCCACAGGTTACTCACAGCTCACCATGCAACCTCTCCTCCACAGGTTACTCACAGCTCACCATGCAACCTCTCCTCCACAGGTTACTCACAGCTCACCATGCAACCTCTCCTCCACAGGTTACTCACAGCTCACCATGCAACCTCTCCTCCACTGTAGACTAAATCTACAGGTGATTTAGTCGACAAAATCTACAGGTGATTTAGTCGACTAAGATGTATTTTGGCGGGCCATGACGCCGTCGTAATGACTGTTTTTACACTTGCTGAAAATAGCAGATCTACAAGTTCACAACGTGTCGCAGCGCGACACGTTGTGTCAAGTGTAAAGTGTAAAATGCCTTATACTGGATCTCTTGTCCACTAGTCCCTTCCTAACATTTTAGTCTAGTTTGAATTCTTGATGAAATTGTCAATAATATTTAGTCTTATAGTTTTAGTCATCATAGCTTAGCTTTTATTTAGTTTCCATTCAGTATTCGTCAGTGGAAAAAGGTAGTCGACGATTTTTTTAATTTTTTTTTTAATTTTAGTTTTAGTCGACGAAAACAACACTGCACTACACCTGGGATGGTGGTGCCCACCGACAGGCCCTTGCCGCCGTCCGAGGGCCTCCCGTTGATGTACAGCCGCCAGTCTCCGTCCCAGCTCCGCCACGACACCCCGATGTGGTACCAGTGGCCCGTGTTGACCGCGGGGCAGTCCGTGATCCTCTCCTTACCGTTCACGTACAGCACCCAGCTACGGAGGAGGAGCGCACACAATGTGGAAAGATTAACCACTAAACCCATTTTGACCTGGGAATGATCCCCCCCGAGGATGCACACGGAACGTTACAGACTTT
Organism: Protomyctophum parallelum; assembly: GCF_964188405.1. Lineage (NCBI taxonomy): Eukaryota > Metazoa > Chordata > Actinopteri > Myctophiformes > Myctophidae > Protomyctophum > Protomyctophum parallelum. Next base: position 30,258,014 of record NC_139716.1, on the reverse strand, counting down.
CTTTTATGCCAACTGCTATCGGACTATTCAATGCGAATGCATAACAATTTACAATTTAGGCATTTAGCAGACGCTCTTAATCCAGAGCGACTTTAAGCAAGAACAAAAGCATGGGAATACATCACATAAAAGCATTTATCATGAAACATGCGTAAGCTAAGAAAGTAACAGTGGAATATCTATATAATGAAACTATACATACACTATACATATAAACTATACATATGTACTACTATGCTATACATATGTACTATGGCGTGATATGACTATATACAATACAATTATAGTGCTGTCTACATGCTATAAGTCTGTGTCAAATGCTATCTAAGCCAACAGAAATGCTATCTAAGGGGCATAAGAACTGCCTCTGCCCCAAATGGCATAATATGGTCCTTGGTGGTCCTGGTCTTGTGTGTTTATATGTCCATTTGTGTCTGTTTTGTGTTCTTCTGTCTGTCCAGTAGTTTTTAGCTTTTATGCACTTTATGCTGTTGTAACGCTTCAATTTCCCCTCGGGGATTAATAAAGTATATCTCATCTCATGCAAATGTCTTCTAAATCCTGACTGTTTTCTTGAAAAAGCTGAAAATGTCAGTCGTTCTCAAACACTTTCATGTCACTTTTCACGATTCTTCAAAAAATAGCAGACCTACAAGCTATATGAACTAAATACAAATACATTTGACATTAAAAGAAAATCAATAATATATCAATATTCGGATATAATTTGCGCCCTCACTTTTGTCTTCATGTTGCTCTTTCAGCGCCACCTGGTGGTCACCAGTTTAGGCTTTGAGTGCCAATTCTCCCATTATAAAGAAAGAAAGAATTTGTAATTCTATTATGCATCATGTGCATGTCATCACCTGTACACCAGATTAGAGGAATTTTCAAAAATATTGTCGTCCGTGGCATCCGGTACATAATTGACAATTAGACGTCTTGACGTTTATGGCTCTTACACTGTTTGTACATAATGTTTGTGTTTACACAAACCCTCAAAACTGGCCATTCATTGTCAACGGCATTCAATGTTTCTGTTAGGACAATGTGTGCACAGACCCTCAAAGCTGGACAAGGCTTAAAAAAAAGCAGAGGCATGGATCCCCCCCCCCCCCCCATCCCCGGTCAGCGAATCAAACCCTGGTCATCTCACTGACCCGTTGTAGTCGATGAGGAGGAATGCGTTGTCGTTCTCCTCCACGGCGTAGGAGATGGGCGTGCCGTAGTTGATGGTGTCCGACGACCTCATCCAGAAGGTGCAGGTGATCTCCGTCAGAGCCGGCATGGCCCCGTCCATCATCACGTAGCCGTGGATGCCCGACACCTCGAAGTCCAGGTTGAAGGCCGAGGACATTTCTAAAAAGGCAGGAACAGAGAGAGAGAGAGACGTTCGTCAGATGAGTCGGTAAACATTTAATCCATTTTTAGATCTGTGTCACGCTTTGAATCAGCGTGATACGGATTTGACAGCCTACATACGGATCTGACGTGCACGTGCGAGTACACGCGCTTATTTGTCCTTTTTCTGCTCCAAATGAGAAAACAAGCTAAGCTAGCGCTGATGCTTATACCGCTGGGTGCTGCTGCCCCTCCATGCCTAATAATAACAACAGTTGTATGGTTAGTCGGGGAGCCTTTCTTCTTCTTCTTTGTGTTTTCATGTATTCTTTTGGCACAGGCGCCACGTTCTGGCCTGGGGTGGTAGCACGGATTGTGTTAAAAAAAATCACACCCGTGTGAACTGAGTGGTGCAACTCCCCCCCACCTCTCTCTCATTAGCAGGCAACAGAGCAGCACTATCCCTCTCCGTTTCTGGCGCCCCCTACTGGCCCCTGCTGGTACATACTGGTGCTCATTAACGTCACATAGTTGGGTGGGTGAACACATAGGTGAACACATACAGTAGATGAACACGGACATTGCTGGTTGTAGGAGTGGTTGCACCACTCAAAAACGCAGCAGCAGTGCGACCACGTTTCTCTCTCCCTCCCCCTCTCCATCTCTCTCTCCACCCTTGAAACCCAGTTTCCGTCTGTGCCCGGAATTGGTATACTTCTCTCTTCCTATAGTATACCTGTCTCACACCTGGTTCCGTTGAACCCAGGGAGGCAGCGGCAGGTGTAGGCCCCGGCGCCGTCCAGGCAGCTGGCCCCGTTCACGCAGGGGTTGGGGTCACACTCGTCCACGTCCACCTCGCACAGCCGGCCCCGGAAGCCCTCCACACACTGGCATCTGAGGGACAGGACAGCCCAGTTCAGGACATGTTCACAATGACTGACCACCATGACCCAGACTACACTGGTGTAACACTGGTGTGATTATCTTTGGATGAAAAAGGGAAAGAACATAACAACATAAGAAAATCTAAAAATAACTATTAAAATAAACGAAAATAGTAATTAAAACAAGAAATGATGACATAGTAATAATGTGTCAGGTGAAAGGGGCTGTCTCCGTTGTCCCCCTTTTTTTCTTTGCTTTCCCTCATAGTATTATTACTTGCGCAAGCAGAGTGTGCAAGTACTACGGTAGTTTCGCCCAGGGCGATATTCGATGCGTATGCACCGTCCCAGCATATTTGATGCGTATGCACCGTCCCAGCATATGACGTCAGGGTATAACTGGTATAACTAGCTCTCAATGATGACGTAATAAAGATGTGGATTAAAGGACCCAATGCCAGAGTGTAATTGATTTTCGATGGTGACGTAATGACGATATGTTTTAGTGTCGGGAGGATTAAAGGTAAGCTCCCATGTATACATGTATGTAATCTGGCACCACTGCCGTATCAGGCACAAGTAGTCATTACGTCATTTGCTGGGACAGTGCATACGCATCGAATATGCTGGGACGGTGCATACGCATCAAAAGTGGCGCAAAGTAACCACAGTATACCGCTAATCAACTTAGAAATTACATATACACAGAGGCATTTAGTATTAATATCACTATATACCAAGATTAAGTACATTTAAAGCAATTGACAATTTTAAATAAATAATTATACTGTATACGTGATAACATATTTTATTTCAGTTTATATACCTTTTTTTTCATTGGATATCGATGATTTATTTTTCTTTGAGGAACTAAAAAGGGATCCAGAATAATTCTTCGATAAAACTGTATTTCTTTTATAGATAGAAACTTCATAATACTACTTTTTTACATGCATAAAGTACCGTAGGTAGGTAGCAAATAGCTAAACCTAATAATTCAACATTTCAAACGTTCCTTCACAGAGAATCTGAGATTTAACAGTTTGTAGCGGTCGACAGCGCTCTGCTTGCGCAATACATGGCCTACTAGTGTGCAACAAGCAAGTAGGCACTCGACAGAGTGCAGTTCTAGTTTATTATTATTTTAGTAACGTGTATGTTTCGTGTATGTCGCAACCTCGCGGCCGCCCTAGTGGGTTTTTGAATATCAAACATCTAAATGAATATCAAACATCTAAACACTGACTCGAGCAACTTAAAAACTGTCTGGGGTGTGTAGACGACAAAATGACCGTTAAAAAAAAAGTGAAATATACCTTTTAAGGGCAGAAAAAGACTACCTGAAACTGTTGATGCCGTCCAAACACGAGCCTCCGTGCAGACAGGGGGCGTTGTAGCAGTCGTCCACGTTGACCTCGCAGTGGTCCCCCGAGAAGCCCAAGGCACAGGTGCACGAGTACCCCCCCATCAGGTCCTCACAGACACCCCCGTTCACGCAGGGGTTGGACAGACACTCGTTGATCTCCAGCTCACAACGAGAACCTGGATAGGGATATCATACGTGATAACATAAGATAACGTAACGTGCTGTAATAAGTCCCACTGAATTGGTTTTAATTTGACTGAGAGACTGCCGTTGGATTCTTTTGAATTTTTGTTTTTTCACGTCATATGAAAGCAGGGAATCATAGCTTCAAATTGACATATTGGTTGTTCAGTTTTGTAGATATGGAGAAAACAGGCTTGAAAGGTTCACTTCTGTGGTCTCTAACATTACACCTAGTACGTGAAGAGTCATTTTGAAAAAAAGAAGAGTCATAAAAAAAATCTGGTGAAAAGCTGGAATTTGCGCGATGGCAGTCTCTCAGTCAAATCTGGTCACATATATCTGCTACGGTAGATGGAGATTGCGGTCATGCTCTGTAGGTTTTGATGTGATGCGGACGGTCAAACCATTGCTTTTAACGAGAGCCTTGATTTACACCGCCGTCGTGTTGTTCCCTGGAGAACGTGCTGCTCATTGCATATTACTACGTACATGGCATAAATAGCTGATCTACAAGCTCAAAACGCAGTGCACTTTTGCTACATTTGAATTGAAATCGTGAAAGATTTCTTTGCTATTTTTGAATTGAAACCACAGTTTGGGAACCACTGATCTCTAACCTGTGAATCCGTCGGCACAGCCGCAGGTGAAGCGGTTCACCTCGTCCACACAGACCCCCTCGTTCAGACAGGGGGAGGAGAGACACTCGTTCACCTCCGCCTCGCACAGAGAGCCTGGGACACGGAGAGAGAGAGCACATTAGTGGAATACAACAACAACAACAGCAGGGGGGACATGGAAGAACCGCACGGGAACAACGGGCGCAGTCTGCAGGCTAGTGCCTGATTTATACTTGGTTACAACCAAGTATCACAATACCAAAAATAGCAGATCTACAAGCTCAACACACAATTGGCCCCTTTTCCACCGGTTGGGAAACGGTTCAGTTCTTTTTGGTTCTTTTTAGTCCATGAGCCAGAGCTCCAAATTGGAACGTTAATTATGAATTGAGTGTGCAAAACCATACCTATATTAGATTGTTATCACCATGAAACTTGCCCAGTTGATAACTTACACAAAGACAATGATGTATTGTATTAAAAATATTAAAAAATAAAATATGCAAATTAGGCATTATATAGGAAAATATGCAAAAGTAAAAAGAAAAGGCTACTACTGTGGAAGTGTGTCATATATTAATTTACTTATCTTGATCCTATAAATGATTTAATATAGACGGTTTTGCACACTCAATTCATATTACGTTCCCATTTTGGAGGTCTGGCTCATGGACTAAAAACCGGTTCCCAACCGGTGGAAAAGGGTTCAATGTGAGTAGGGATGGAGCTCGATACCCGACAAAAACCCGATAACAAACGTATTGAGTACCCGGTGTCAATAAGCTTTGGGGCTTATCAAGCATAGAGGCCCGTCACGTCATCGACAAGAGGCGATCAGGAAATAAATCTAATCAGTCATGCTGCCACAAATACAGATAAAAAGCCTTCTAACCAGCGGGGTAAACAAAATTACGCTTTTAAAGCGTATACCGGTACACACAACCAGTTTGAAGTTTCTTCAATGTTATTTTCCTAAAGTAAAAAAGGTCAATTGCCTTCTGTCTGTTCTGAAAAGTACGGTATTTGAAGGCCCCTAGTAAAACATACCGGTTCTGTTCTGAATGTATTGTCGTCTCCCCCCTTTCCACAAAACAATAGAAAATGCTCGATAGTGGGCTCGATAAGAACTAAAATTAAAAAGAAAAAACTAAAAAAAAAAACGTACAAAAACGTACAAAAAACACACACGCACGCACACACACTAAAAAAAGAACTTAAAAAAACCCCACTAAATGTACGAGACATGTTCAGACATGTTTATGTGTGAACATAATTCATGTGAGCCCTTTTCCATACCCACAAAGCCAGGCTTGCATTGACACTGGAAGTCTCCCATGCCGTCCTTGCACATGCCTCCGTTCTGGCACGGCGCAGAGTCGCACTCGTCTATGTCACTGTCACACTTGGCGCCTAGAGAGGGGTGATAATGAGACGTGATGGAGGTTTACACTGTGTCATGTTATAGAATATTAATTCATATTCCATGGAGGATTAACACATTGTAAACAGAAAATGGGACGCTATAGGGTTCAAGAAGTTTCCTGGTTTAATTTTTTTTTGGCTGTTGTTGGCAGGACTTTCATAAATTCAGTCAATGGATTTTCATTCACACAAAGCTTAATATCAATGTCTCACTCTCAACATAATCCATTTTGACTAATTTACTAATATATTATTTTAACCCCATGTTTACCAGTGAATCCGGGCATACAGGTGCAGAAGTAGCCAGCCCCCACCTCTTCACACGTCCCTTTATTCTGGCAGGGATTCAGGAAGCACTCGTGGAACACCTACAGAGAGAGAGCCAATCAGATCGCAGCTTTTTGCATGCCAGGGTGAAACGTGAATGTGTCCAAGCAAACACGTCTCATTTCCTCCAAGCGTGGGTGCTTTATGGTAAGACACTAAAGGCTCATACATAGTCTGGATTTTCGGTGGTGGGGTGACCACCGAAACTACAACATGACGTCACGAGCCGCGGTGAAGAGCAAACCACCGCCACCGCTCCAGCCCTTCTCTCTGTTTTTTACTCACCACCGCTCAACGTTATTTCAGCTCCGGTGGTCAGCTCACCACCGGAGCGGTGGGTCACCTCACCACCGAAAATCCAGACTATGAATAGGCCTTAAGACGGTACATTTCAACCAAGGTTGAAATGTACCTGCCCGGTAAACTATGATAGTCTGAGAGAAAATGTGCATATAAAGCACAAAAGCTCACCTGGCTGCTGGCTTGGTAATCCGCCTTACTGACATCCACCTCAGGTGCTGAAGTGACACTCTCCTCCTTAGGCAGAAAGCTGGAGCCAAAACCTGGCAACACACAGAGAACAAGCCGAGACAATGTGAGCAAAGAAATCAGTTGGAAAAACTGAAGTGAGAATCTTTCCACTGAACTGGCAGATGGTTTGCTATCCAAGTGAATACAATCCTATATTCCAGACTTTTTGGCGACGCCTAACAACAAGCTACGGCTCATTTTCACACTTAAGTCATGGAGTGTATTAATTTCCATTCCCCAGTAGTCCACTTGCATTTCAAATTATTTCCATTCCCACGCTGATTACACGCAACTAAATCCTATTTACGAATCAGGTCTGAGACGCCCCAGGACAGGTCAAACACAGTGAGATTTAGAAGAATGTCCAAGAATTCATAGAGCTGGAGAAACCCTTTGCAATGCAATGAAACCTGAATACAGTAATAATTAATTTGGTTTCCCTGCAGTCTGCCACAGCTCCTTAGATTTTTACAGTAATGGACTTTAACCCATGTCGGGCGGGAACCCATTTTGGTGTTTTAAACATTATGTTATAATTTAGCTATTGAAAAATAGCAGATCTACAAGCTCATAGCGCGCCTAAATGTTTTAAAATATTTTCTTCTGGGGGGTCCCTGGAACTACATATTTTGAGATGGGGGTCCATGGCCCAATGGAGATAATTCCTTGACATGCAAAAGGTTGAGCACCACTGACATAGAAACATAGGTTTTTCAGAAAAATGTTAGGATTTAGAAGCCTTTTTTTTATCGACCTCAGTCCAAAATGGCTTAATGGAACTGAAATTCTTGGACTGAATAATGACATATGAACTCACTGGAGCAGTGTTGAATGGCCGTCGCACCCGTGACTGTGGTGGTGCCGTAGAACGGACAGGAGAGGCAATAGGAGCGACCATGCTCAGGTTGATAGTAGTCTCTGGGACAGGGATAGCAAGGAACCAGGCCCGTACGAGAGAAATGACCAGCAGAACAGGGCACTGAGGAGAGGAGAGGAGAGGAGAGGAGAGGAGAGGAGAGGAGAGGAGAGGAGAGGAGAGGAGAGGAGAGGAGAGGAGAGGAGAGGAGAGGAGAGGAGAGGAGAGGAGACGAGAGGAGACGAGACGAGAGGAGACGAGAGGAGACGAGACGAGAGGAGAGATGTCAATGTTTAAAATCACCAATAAGGCAAAATTATTTGAGTTGCTCGAGTGTTTTTGAGGGGTGATAGCCCCATCCTATGTCCAGCTTTTGGAGTGTGTGCAAACACAAACATTAAATGCCATTGACAATGAATGAGACAATTTTGAGTGTTCATGTAAACACAAACATTGCGCAACACAAACATTGAAGACGAAGGTGAGGACGCAAATTCTGATTGGCCGGAATGAGATGATGTACGATAATAAGAGCGCCACCTCACTGATTTGTCATGGTGCTAAATTGGTTTTATTTCGGTTTAAAAGGTTGTAGTAATGTATTTTTTTCCAAGCCTCATACCTCCGCATTCGGACTGGTCCACTGCCCCTCTGGTGACGGTGGACGTCTCATCAGGGCAGACCGGACACTCCCTGGATCCAAAATCGGCCTGGTAATGACCCAGTGGGCAGGACTCGCACGTCTCCAGTCCATTGAGGGAGTGACTGCCAGGCTTACACTGCCCTGATAACACACACACACACACACACACACACACACACACAAACACATCATTCTATGACTGTTGTGAGTTCCAATAAAGCCTGTGAAGCAGTAAGCTTGACTCCAAAAAATGTGTACAGAAAAACAAACAACATGTGACACAAAAAAGGTGTTCAAAAAAACGATTCTAATATGGTCTAATGTGGTTTCTGAAGTGGCTTAATATTTCCAACGTGGGTTAGTATTTTCCAAAGTGGGTAAAAAAACTGTAGCTGCTCTCAGGCTTCCAGCTCTGAACAAACTATAAAAACATGCTGGACACAGCTGCTGATAATGCACACTGAATTAACTGGCTTGCTGGCTTCTGCTCCAATAGGCTGAATTCTTAATTGGCTCTATTAACTCAGTTAGACTCTAAGCTGCACAAAATGTGTAAGCAAGAAATGTCCTTCAATATAGTACACACAATGAAATAACTCAAACTGTTTAGATCACAGGGCAGGGATATCGTCGAGGCTCGATAGCCAACATTGCCTGGGTTATTGCGTTCATGAAATAGGCTCTTCCCTCTTAGCCTTCTCTCGCACCGTCTCCATGGTTAGTGCGGTGAGGGTGAAACAGGCTATCTCTCTCTCCATCACCATCCCTCTCTCTCCCTCCCTTTCCCTTTCCTCCATCTATGTCTCTCTCTCTCGCTGATCGAGCTCTGGTCTGACATTATTACACAAGACATAAATCGCTGTGCTGATTTGCACTGATGTCGGTTCCATTATGAACACAGTCCAGCACACAGACACACACACACACACACACACACACACACACACACACACACACACACACACACACACACACACACACACACACACACACACACACACACACACACACACACACACACACACACAACTATTTTATTATTAGATAGATCAATTACTGCAGTCTCTTGCCTCTGTATAGAATATACCCACATTTTCTTTTTTTTATATATAATTATTTTATCCCACGATTTTGTAACCCATTTTTCACCCCTGTATCAATCATCTAATGTGATCCTGGGCTCTACACACCCTCCACCAACCTAGTCCCCATATATGGGAGACAAGGGGAGAGCAACGGACTTGAACTCATGCTTCCTTCATGCCTGAGTGTCCAAGTTGCTCCTTTACACCTGACAGGGGGGAGTTTCCCTGGTTGGACGTAGCGCGTGGAAGGAACACGTTATTCCAACCAGTTCCTTTCCCCTCCATCAGGCGCCCCGGCTGGCCAGGGGGAGGCAGTTTAGTGACCAGGATTACTGCATGTTTTTGTGAGGGTATCTACCCTAGGGGACACGGGGAGAACATGCAAACTCCAAACAGAAAGGCCCTTTCGCCAACCCCGCCTTCGGGTATGGGCACTGATGACGCGGAGGAGGAAACACGCCGCCAGCACCCACAGTGTCCCGAGTGGGAATCGAACCCAGGACCTTCTAGCTGTGAGGCGACAGCACTACCAACTGTGCCACCGTGCCCCTTGTGAATATACCCACATTTGAGGAAACTCGCACTGTATACCTTTGCACTCGTGCACGCCGCGAGAGTGCAGGTAGGCCGTGGAGGTGCCCTCGGGGCAGGTCTTGCACTCCAGCTGACCCTCGTGGTCCTGGTAGGAGCCCAGCCAGCAGCTCTCGCACTCGTTGTATTCCAGAGAGAAGTAGGTGCCGACCGGGCATTGGACTGGAGAAATAAAATACACGGAGTATAGCAAAATGTAGCAGTTTAGAACTCTAGAATAGATCTACTAAATGGAATCATGCCGACTGGGATCCACATGGGGACTGACGTATAGCTCTAATGTAAGGATGTGGCGATGTATGTATCGGCATCGGGCGATTGATTATTTGCCGTTATCGGTCAATATCGGTATCGGTGGTTGCACACTGGACTGGACGCGTTTATCGGAAAACCAATGGAGAAACGCAGCTAAAAATCTGAAAAACGCGCTCAGTGTGCAGGGACCTTAACAGATGGCAGTAGCCAATCTTAGTCTGTTGTTGATAAGCATACATTTTGCGTTGGCTGTATTGGTGTGTTGGTTGTCTGCAGCCTAAACAGTACCAAGCTGTAGAATCTGAACATTTATTTTTTTGTAATGAAGATGTATTTGTTTCTCTGGCACAAAAGGGGGGAAATAAAAACAACAAAAACTATATACATAATATCACTTAATTTATACTTTTATTACAAGATCCAACAGCATCATATCAAGTTAACAATAATGATGTTGTTGTGTTTAATATTGTGTCACAGAAACACACTGCAACTAATCTGGGCTGGAGAACAAAGATAGCTACGGCCAATCCAAACGACTCTATGTAAATAGGTGCAGGAATGTTCACACCCCCATAATACGCAAATAATCTGTAATTACAGCGACATTTTTGCAATGTAATTACAACGACTTAATGACACTAAAACGACTTTCTGATGGAATAAAAGCATTCTTTAACATTGTTAATGTGGCTAAAAACGAAAACCTATTGTGCAGTTTCATTAGAGCCGACTTGTGGGTGAAAATACTGGAAGGGGTCACATATCGGTATCAGCATCAGCTAAATTGTGATTTAAACATCGGTATCTGTATCGACCAATCATTTCTATATCAGTGCATCCCTACTCTAATGTGGATCTCTGACTTCAGTGACATCAGTCATCTCTATGATGCCAGTCATAGTACTACAGATCTGTGACGTATGATTCCCGTTTTATTACACAACGGCAATTAAATAAACGCCCTAACTTGGGACAGTGGAGATATGTTGAAACGTAGATCCTCGTGACTCACCGCACATCCGGCCCTTGAGCACAGAGCCCGGCCTACAGTACAGAGAGGCCTTCCTGCTCTCCAGAGACTTGGGGTCGGACACGATCATCTCCGAGGAGACGTGGAAGCTGGACAGAGGCTGCTTGGCCAGAGTTCGCTTCAGCCGATTGGTCAGCTGCTCCAGCGTGCGCAGGAGCCTCTTCTGGTTGGCTACCTCCACCGAGTCGTTCCTCGACAGGGGCAGAGGGATGCTTGCTGGGAGAAAGGGCACAGCTTAACCCATTTTGGACTGAGGGAGGATTCCACATAATGTCTTCTAAATCATGACAGTTTTCTGACAAACCCCATGTTTCTATGTCAGTGGTTTTCAAACTATTTCATGTCAAGGACCCCAAAAATATATGTAATTGGCCACCATATGTTGTTCCAGGGACCCCCCCAGAAGCAAAGATATGAGTTAAAAACATTCGCTCTGAAAGAATATATATTCAAAGATTTGCGCCACAAGATTAAAAAAAATAGCAGATCCATAAGCTTTGTTTCTCTTGTAGATCTGCTATTTTCAATAGCTAAAGTATAACATACTGTAATGCTTAAAACACCAAAAGGGGTTCCCAGCAATGGTGTGATGTCTACTGACAAGAACAATGGCATGTTGCCTGGAGGTAAAAAAAGGACAATGTTTGGTATGTCAAAGGAAAAGCAATCCATTATTCTGCCTCTAAGGGGTTAACTCAGACCCCTGCGATTTATCTCTGCAATGTTCTAATTAAGCATGTTGCCATGAATTTTGTTTATACGATGTTGCCATGAATTCAGTGCCGTAAATAATTTACGGCACTGAATTCATGGCAACATAATATTCTTTTTGGAAAATTATGGTCCCATTTATTAAAAAAAATTATGTTCTGAGGGGCGTGGCTACCGTTACAGTCTATGATCGGGAGCCAACCCCCGTTCGAGTCAAAATAAAAACCAACTAAGAAGAAGGGGGGGAAGTCCCGCCTCGTTGTCTGGGCCAGCCAATGGGCCAGCTGGGCCCAAACGGATCTAGAAAGATGGCGATTTACAATTCAAGGACTGACAGGCTTCATCTTACGTCCATATCAGACCCGGCGAACGCTTTGTCCATATTTTTTTTACAGTCTATGGTCAGAACAAGGATAAAAACTCAGCAGTCCTCCTTACTTGTGCCTGTAATTTAATTCTACAGTAACAGTCATTGCAAGCGTTCCCATGTACAGTAAAAAACAACTATTATTGATCAATGCATATCCCGAGATAAAAATCCATCGGAAAAGGTATTCCAGTCGTGCCAAATGCTGCGTGACAATGGACCCCCCCCCCCCCGTACGTAGCACCAGTGGGACCAGTCCGAACACAGCAACAGACCACCACTAAGCATCATGTTATACTTTAGCTATTGAAAAATAGCAGATCTACAAGCTCAAGCGACGAGCTTGTAGGTCTGCTATTTTTGAACATTCGTAAAAAATGCGGCACAAATTTTTGGAATATATATTCTTTCAGAGCGAACGTTTTTTTTCTCTTTTTTTTCGACGTCAGGCCTATAAATGGGTTTTAGCCTATACCTGTGATGTTGAAGAAGATCTGGATCTTCTGGTCCCTGGTCGGGCCGGTGATCTTGCGGTGCCTCTTGGTGCGGTGGTGGGTCTGGAGGGCTCCTCCACCACCCTGCTGTCTGGGAGGACCACCCTGCGGTCTGGGAGGACGCTGGGCCCCCGTGGCATAGCCCGAGTCAAAGTAGGCGTAGTCCTGACTGCCCTGAGGGCCCCAGTTGTTGCCCCAGCCACCTGGTCCTGTGCAAGGTTATAATAGTTTTTTTTTTTCATTATAGTTTAGTTTTAGTTAGTTTTTAGAGCGGGTTTGCTAGTCTTTATTTTGGTGAAAATGCTTAGTTTTAGTTTAGTTTTAGTTTTTTTCGTACTTTGGTTTAGGGTTAGCGTGGCTACATGCTGCCGTACGGTGCTGAAAACTGCCGTAAAACTTGTTCTAAGGGTATTTTGTCTATAATTTCAGTTAGTTTTAGTTCGTTTTGAGGACACACAATACAGTTTCAGTTTAGTTATCGTTTTTTAATTTAGTTTTAGTTTTTATTAGTTTCAGTTAACTAAAATGTTTTGTTAATTCTAGTTTTCTTGTAAGGCCGCAACTATCAATAGTACACTTTACTACACTATAGAGCGCCGCAGTACCCCGCCCACCTTTCATGACGACGCCAGGCCCAGGAAATGAATCCCAATGCATTTTTTTCCCCCATAGACATTTCAAAAAGTATTTATTTAAAGACCTTTTAAGCGTCGTACGGAGCCAACTCGAGTCGTGGCAAATCATGACAACAAACACAATAGTTTTGACCAAACAAATAATTACAAAGAAGAAAAACAACAACAAAAAGTGTTGTAACCTGCCGTTTTGTTTTGGCCGAAAACATTGCCACACACACACACACACATTGTGTTTATTGTCATGATTTGTCATGACAAGAGTTGGCTTTGTCCGCGGCGTAAACGTCTTTAAATAAATACTTTCTGAAAAGCCTATGAGGAAAATGTTTTCCGGGTCTCTCGAGGGGGGCGGGACTGTGACGCTCTAGGATAGTCAATAAACTGTCTATCATGCATAATATTGGCATGCCCGTGGCTCTGTACGCACTCATTATTAATGAGTTTGTTGCATCTGTGTTGCTTACTAGTTTTTATCAGCTTTTTATACTTTGACATAAAAGCAGATCTACAAGCTCACAATGCCTTGCATTACCACACGTTGTGAGCTTAATGCTTATGGACGTGACATTTTCACAATTTTGGGAAATTGTTGAAAATGAAAATTACAAACGGTGCTAACCGCTCCAACGTGTGGCTTTGTGTGTTTGTGTGTCTATGTAGTTCAATACATCATCATCAGACATCATCATGATATTTATTATACCCCATGGCGATGATTTGATTGGCCGAGCACAGAACGTGAGGAAATGTGAGGACCCCAAAAGTGATTGGACCAGAACGTGATGATGTATGATGATTATGTATAATTATTTTTGACTAAAGGCTCATACATAGTCTGGATTTTCGGTGCTGGGGTGACCACCGAACTACAACATGACGTCACAAGCCGCTGTGAAGAGCAAACCACCGCCACCGCTCCAGCCCTTCTCTCTGTTTTTACTCACCACCGCTCAACGTTATTTCAGCTCCGGTGGTCAGCTCACCACCGGAGCGGTGGTCACCTCACCACCGAAAATCCAGACTATGAATAGGCCTTAACTGTTGCACACCTACAGTACTCCATTGAAAGTGATAGTGGGCCAGTAATGCCCCTGTTAAGTGGATAAGTCAAACAGTACAGTGGTCGTGGATAATTCAAAGTTCAAACCGTATAATGGTCCTACTGGTCCACATTGTTTAAAGTGGATAAGTCAAACAGTATAGTTAGCGGTCCTACCTATAGCATTGTTTAAGTGGATAAGTCAAACAGTATAGTTAGCGGTCCTACCCATAGCATTGTTTAAGTGGAGAAGTCAAACAGTATAGTTAGCGGTCCTACCTATAGCATTGTTTAAGTGGAGAAGTCAAACAGTATAGTTAGCGGTCCTACCCATAGCATTGTTTAAGTGGAGAAGTCAAACAGTATAGTTAGCGGTCCTACCTATAGCATTGTTTAAGTGGAGAAGTCAAACAGTATAGTTAGCGGTCCTACCTATAGCATTGTTAAAGTGGATAAGTCAAACAGTATAGTTAGCGGTCTTACCCATAGGATTTTTTTAAGTGGATAAGTCAAACAGTATAGTTAGCGGTCTTACCCATAGCATTGTTAAAGTGGAGAAGTCAAACAGTATAGTTAGCGGTCCTACCTATAGCATTGTTAAAGTGGATAAGTCAAACAGTATAGTTAGCGGTCCTACCCATAGCATTGTTAAAGTGGATAAGTCAAACAGTATAGTTAGCGGTCTTACCCATAGCATTTTTTAAGTGGATAAGTCAAACAGTATAGTTAGTTAGTGGTCCTACCTATAGCAAACCCATTGTCGTAGTCGTAGTTGTACTCCAGACATTGGCCCTGTGACATCACCTCTAGCTTACATGCTACGTCGTCACTGCTGCAGATGTTAGGGAGCTGCAGGGGAAGACAGACATAATTCAAGCGTGCGTCGTGTGGTGAGTAAGTGCGTGTGTTTTGAGTGTGTCTACACTAGTGCACAGTTACTCACCATGCTGCCGAGTTTGGCGTTGAATTCTCCAGTGAATGACTTGACCAGGTCGACGTCGTCGCAACGTGACGCTTTGAACAGCATCTCAAAGGGTTTCAAGCCGTTGTTGGCTATGCGGTTCACTGTAGGTAAATACACACACACGCACACACACACACACACACACACACACACACACACACACACACACACACACACACACACACACACACACACACACACACACACACACACACACACACACACACACACACACACACACACACACACACACACACACACACACACACACACACACACACACACACACACACACACACACACACACACACACACACACACACACACACAGTTATTGCCAGTAATCTCATCATCACTTTGAAACAGATTGAGCATGACCACAAAGGGAACATTTTATCCATGGCTACTAGGCATGTAACGATACACTCGACTCACGATACGATAAGTATCACGATATGAGGTTCACGATATGATTTTTCACGATATTTTCAACACAATTCTTTTCCAGAAAAAATGACTTTTTTCAAGTAGCATTACTTTTCATGTAAAATTACTTCATTTCTGTGCAACAACTGTAAACATGAAAGCATGTTTAAACCTAGCTCGAGTTAACATTTCTTCTTTTCTTTGATGGCGTCTTAGGATAGATGTAGACCTATTTGACAATGCAGAAACATAATTGCCTTCCTTGATGTATTAATTAGCATCAATAACGACCATCACCTGTGTCACAGACACATACAGCTCCCCTCTGCAGGCCTCTACTACTGAAAGTGACTGCATGGAGTCTGTCTCATTTCTCCCCAAAAGCACGTGAATATGATGGAATATGATTACAGCTCACATTTCATATCACATACAAGCCCCCCCCCCCTAAAAATAAATCAATATAAATTTTGAATAAACATATCGTCGAGATATAATATCAATATATATCGATATACGATATATCGTTACATGCCTAGTGACTATGCTGAACAGTTTAGCACTTTCAGTCTGCACAGTTTTCTGAAAGTTTCAGAAAACTGTTTACGATTTAGAAGACATTACTTTGTAGAATCAGGTCTTACTGGGTTAATAATAATAATAATAGCGTGGAAGTGTGTTGAAGCAAAAAAGAGCTCGCTCCCTCCGGTCCACTCACGTGAGCAGTCGGGTCTGTCGGGAGAGTGCGTGGGTTCCCACACGCCGTTGTAGGGACAGAGGTAGCTGTGGACGGCGTCTTGGGCCAGACTGTATCCGTCCTTACAGTGCAGGGTGCAGTTGACGCCTCCCTCGTTCTCCGAGCAGACGAACTGGCCGTTCGCAGGCTGGTAGGGCTGCTCGCACGTTGTGCCTATAGTGGACACACAACACGAGACAGAGACGTAAGGAAGACAATGGTGGAAGGCAAAGCAAAGCAAAGCAAAGTTACCATGTTTACCCAGGGTAACTGGACTAAGCTCAAGAACTTGTTTACAGCCAGGCCCTGCTCATAGAACATTTCATGGTAGGGGTTCAATGCCTTGCTCAAGGGCACTTCAGCGGTGGAAAAAGTACTCACATGTTTCACTTAAGTAAAAAAGTATCAAAAAAAAAACCTTGGTGTTTGTAAAGATGATTTTAAAATGGCAATGGTAACAACCGAGGAGGTACTTAAAAAACTGAGTGCCCTCCAACCCCACAAGGCCACTGGCCATGACAATATTCCCTCCAAATTTCTCAGAGACTCAGCCTTTTCCATAGCTCCAGTCATCACCCACATAGTTAACCTCTCCATCAAACAGGGACAGGTCCCCCAAGATTTTAAACTGGCCAAAGTAACCCCCTTGTACAAAAAAGGGAGTAAATTAGAACCCGGCAACTACCGCCCTATTTCTATTCTAAGCTCCATCTCGAAAGTGATGGAAAAAATAGTCTATGAACAGGTTGAAAAGTATCTTGCCACTAATAAATTGCTGTACGAGTTCCAATCTGGTTTCAGAACATCCCACTCCACTGACACATGCCTCCTCTATTTGAGCGACCACATCAAACACGAGGTGGATGCTGGAAAATACTGCGGCATGGTCATGCTGGACCTCCAAAAGGCTTTTGACACCGTGAACCACTCCATACTGGTTAACAAGCTTAAAGCTATTGGTTTTGATAGCACATCAGTGAGCTGGATGCAATCCTACCTGGAGGGGAGAGAACAGATGGTGGAGGTGAACGGAACACTGTCCCCTCCCCTCCCAGTGAGCTGTGGCGTCCCACAAGGAAGCATACTAGGGCCTTTACTGTTCCTAATTTATGTTAACGACATGACTTCAGCTTGTGACTGCAACTTGTTCCTGTTCGCAGATGACTCAGCACTGCTGGTCTCGGACAGGAACAAACTGCAGGTTGAAAAGACCCTCAGCTCTGAACTCGGTAGAATCTGCACCTGGCTCGCTGATAACAAACTATCCTTACACCTGGGAAAAACTGAATCCATCCTCTTCGGATCAAATAGTAAACTCAGCAAGGCAGATGGCTTCTTGGTTAGAGTCGGTGACAATATTATCACACGAAAAGATGAAATTACCTACCTAGGTTCCATCCTGGAGGCCAATCTTTCCGGTGATAAAATGGCCACCAACGTAATCAAAAAAGTCAATCAAAGAACAAGATTCCTTCACAGGATCTCCTCACTGGTCAGCAAAACCACCTTGAAGACCTTAACAGGAGCCCTCGTACAAGGTTTCTTTGACTATGCATCCACCTCTTGGTACCACAGCACCTCAAAGGCCCTTAAAACAAGGCTCCAGACCTCTCAAAACAAACTGGTCAGGCTCCTACTTGGCCTCACCCCCCGAACCCACCTCACCCCTGCCCACTTTGACAGGCTGGGATGGCTTAGGGTCGACGACAGAGTACAGCATCTTGCAATGGGTCTGGTCCACAAGATTCGATACACCACCAAGATACCCATGTACCTGTCTAAATACTTCCTTAATGTAAACGAAGTCCACACCCACAACACCAGAGGGAGTGCAACAAACCATGTACAACCCAGATTCGGCACAAACAAGGGACTAAATTCTTTTCGCTCCTATGCCACCAAAATGTGGAACGCCCTACCAACAGTCATTAAGACATGTGAATCCCTTGACTCCTTCAAAACCGCTCTCAAAGGGCACCTACGGACGGCTGCAATTCGAAACTGGCCTCTGTAAAATCTGAATCCCCCCCACCCCCCCACCCCATTTTCCCTCACTGTATATTGTATATTTTCCCTTTTTTGCTTCCCATATGATGAATTCCTGTTCTGTTCTTTACCTACAGAGAAATGTCTATTTGTATGTCTCTAAATGTTTGTATGTCCTTAAATGTTTTGATGAATTGAACAATGTGGACCCTGTTGTAAACAAGTGTAATGCTTAATTGGGTCGTCCACTCACAGTTGACAGTCTTTGTATTGAGTTTGTGCTTAAAATGTACTGTAAATTCTACAAACTGTTAATAAAGATTTCAATCAATCAATCAAAAATCAATACTGCAATGTCGATGTACTCCCCGTTACAACTAAGTATAGAAGTCCCGTATTCAAAATGTGCTCAAGTAAAAGTGCAAAAGTGTCGGCGTCAAAAAGTATAAATATGTGTAAATGTGTAAATATATTTGGAAAATATCCGATCTACAAGTTTACAATGCGTCGCGACTCGTGAATCTTGCATTGTGAACTTGTAGATCAGCTATTTTCATATGGCCAACATTTATATAGGGCTGACATGGTTAATGTATATTTTCTAATCCAAATCCAAATCTACATAGTAACTAGCAAGTAGCAACTAAAGCTTTCAAATAATAGGAGTAAAAGTGCAATATTTGCCTCTAAAATGTAGTGGAGTGGAGTAGAAGTAAAAGTACTGGCAATTGGAAATACTCAAGTAAAGAACAAATACCTCAAAATTGTACTTGACTACAAATTACAATTAAAACTCAAAATGTATACTTGAATTCAAAATGTACTTGAGTATGAAAGTATACAAAAGTATTGGCGTACCAAAGCTGGTACTCACTATGCAGAATGTCCTATTTACAGTTTTCAACTGAATAAAATCTTTTGAAAATAGCAGATCTACAAGCTCACAATGTGTCGCGATGCGACGCATTGTGAGCTTGTAGATCGGCTATTTTCAAAAGTATGACTTTGACTTTAAAGACACTTCAGTGAGGATACAACAACATATACAAAAATGCTCCAAGCTCAAAATGTAAACAAAGCGGTGACACCAAAACAAAGTTACTGTTATGCACCAATCGTATTATGCAATACAGAAGGTGTGTGTACCTTGGACAGTGACGGTGAGGTCACAGGTGCGGTTGTTCCCGGCCTGGTCAGTGGCCGTGTAGCGGACCAGCGTCTCTCCCACAGGGAACACGGAGCCAGGGCTGTGGCTGCCACTCACTGAGAGACGAGCACCTGTGAGACGGACACACACACAATGTAATACCGTTACCGTTTCATCCTCCTTGTATCTCTAAAAATCACACCCGTGTGAACTGAGAGGTGCAACTCCCCCCCCCCCCCCTCCTCTCTCTCATTAGCAGGCAACAGTGCAGCACCACTCAAAAATACTTCTTAACGCAGTGGTTATTAACCAAAGGTCCGGGGACCACCAGCTAGTGGTCCGTGTCCGTGAGGAGGTTCCAGGTGGTCCACAGCTAAATGACGGAGAGTTTTTTTTCCCATTTTTTTTTCAAGATTTGTTTTTGGCTTTTCTGCCTTGATTGATAGTATCAAGTAAACACATGCAGCAAAGGTCGTCATGAACAGGACTCAAACACGCGACACGCTGTCAGGCCAAAGCCAATATATGTGGCATGCGCCTGGACCACTAGGCCAGCGGGTGCCCCCAAATGATGGAGAGTTGGTAACCAAATGGACCCTTGTTAGATCTTTAACTCTTGAGAGCGTAAAATGAAACCAAATGGTATGCCGTCAAAGAGTTAAACGATTGTTGAAAATCTGCATTAGTTCAAGAAGTCTACACAATTAGACGTTTGCCTGCTGTCTCTCCTATGGTTACCACATCAATATAGCATGGAATTGTGGTCAAAATCGTATCCAAAGATATAACACAAAATATTCTTCAGTTTTCAAGTGGCTCAAATGCCGGATAAATAATGGGCCTTGATGTGAACAAAGGTTGAATGAAAACCACTATTCTAAAGGACACACACACAAGGACAGATGTGGCCATGTGATTATAAGAGGAGAAAAAATGTGAACATTCTTGAAACAGGGGAGAGCTATACTACCGGGAAGCCACCACTAAATAATAATTCACTTTCAGTGCTGCAGAGGGCGGTATTGTGCCACTGTAGACACGACGTCAGTCAGCCCGTGGTTAAGCTGTTACATTAAACAAGTCCAAGGCAACATGAGAATAGCATGTCTGGACATCACACCGCAGTAGAGAAAATAATAAACCTAGACCAGGCTCGTGGGGAGGAGGGAAGGAAAGAAAAAAAAAGGCTGCCGCCTGGATGGCGGATGCATGCATCTTGTCTCACACAGACTCACAGACTCCTACTCCTGTATCCACGATTTCCACATTTCCCATTGATTTCCGGAACTCACCTACGGTATGGGTATAGGTGAGTTCGTGGGGGGGGCGGCAGTGGCTCAGTGGCCGGTATAGAACATGAGCCAGATGGTGAACCGTGAGGTTCCCGGTTCCATCCAGAGGGACTTCCCCCATGCAGAGTTAAGTGTCGAAGTGTCCTTGAGCAAGGCTCTGTCTGAATCCCTATAGCTGCACATCGGGAGCAACTAGGGCCTAGTTTATTGTTTATTGTTGATTGTTTATTACGGATGCCCATTAGTCCTCACTACAGTGAAGACTATACTCTTCCTGGGGTCCAAACACTTAATACATTAATACATTACAACAAATTTACAAACTAAACATTGTATATCCTATTATTAATAATTGATTTCTTTCATAATCACTGCAGCCTTCAAATTCTTTTTAAAAGCTTGATTTATTCTCTATGTTTATAATGTGTGGCGGGAGCTCCTGCTCTATACATTACTGTTCTCTTGAGTGCATTTGTTCTATAGATATTAAAGGTGGAGTAAAGTGACGACCGATAGTTGCTCCCGATGTGCAGGTTGGTGCCTTGTGTGGTTCCCTCCGCCACTTGTGTATGAGTGTGTGTGTGTGTGTGTGAATGGGTGAAAGTAATGTAAAATATTGTCTGTAAAGCGCCTTGGATAAAGGCGCTATATAAATGCAAAATGGAGCGTATTGGTGACCCTTCGCCTCATTCCCATCCCTCCCCTAATGCTTCCGTCTCCATCTCCTCCCCATTTAAAACACACACTGTACAGTAGCGGCAGACATTCCAACAGGACTGACACATGTCTGGTGTCTCCCCATGTACAGTATATAGCCTGTGTGTGTGTGTGTGTGTGTGTGTGTGTGTGTGTGCGTTCCGTCTCTGCTATATATAGTATCAGGGTGTGGGCCCTGGAAAAACAAAACAGTGACGCGGGATCGGTGGTGCTGGCCTGACGCTGTGCGTCTCCACAGCAGCCACACACTGACCTGTTATTACACGGGTGCCCGCACGTGTGTGTGTGTGTGTGTGTGTGTGTGTGTGTGTTTAAATGGAGGCTCACCTCTTTAAACAGGTGGGGAATGAGTACAGTTGTTTGGGGGGGGGGGAATTAAGAGTGTGCATGTTTAAACCGCGGCTGAATCATTAAGAGACAACATGTACTCGTGTGCGTGTGTGTGTGTGTGTGTGTGTGTGTGTGTGTGTGTGTGTGTGTGTGTGTGTGTGTGTGTGTGTGTGTGTGTGTGTGTGTGTGTGTGTGTGTGTGTGTGTGTGCGAGTGAGTGAGTGAGTGAGTGAGTGAGTGAGAGAGAGAGAGAGAGAGCGCGCACCTGCCTCTGCATATAGCCTTTTGAGAAATGCTCAAAACACACAGTACAGTACTTACTGTATGTGGACCTCCAGTGTTATTTCCGTGTGTGTGTGTGTGCGTGCGTGCGTGCCTGCGGCTGTGCCTGCGTATATGCGTGTTAATTCCACGTGTCTGGCTGCAGCCCGGAGTCCTGCGGAGGTCTGGTTGTGTGTCTGTCAACACCAGGGCACTTTGAGTAATGTTATATGAGGGGAGAACACGCCAGAAGCAACAGCATCTCGGTCTATAGAACAGCACGCTGACTTTTAACATAGTCCACACACGTCCCGCCGTGTGCTTTTTGGTCACAGAAGTATGACGTGAGAGCAAAACAGCCGTGTTGTGTTGAATTACGGCCAATGGGAGATTTTATAACCACAAAGGCTAAAAGGAGCAACATCGCACAACTTCGGCCGTATATTGATTTTTACTGGCCCACTAATGGCCAGTAACGGTATACCTATCTTTAACCCATTTTGGGGGCGGCATTATGTTATGCTTTAGCTATTGAAAAATAGCAGATCTACAAGCTCATAGCGCGCCACTGAGTGGCACGCTACGAGCTTGTAGGTCTGCTATTTTTGAAAAATCGACTGGCATAGAAACATAGCTTTTTCAGAAAACTGGCAGGATGTAGAAGACATTTATAGAATCTGATCTCAGGTCAAAATGGGTTAATTATGCGATGGTAGAATTTCTGTCTACTATACACTCTACATGTCAGATGTGTATCGGACGGCTCAGACACATGATTACAAGTTAATGAAAACTACAGCCTTGCTCTATCCTGGAAAGTTATAGTGTAGCAATCTGTAATGGAAGCCATTGTTAGAAAAACAAATCACACCCGTGTGAACTGAGTTCCCCCTCCCCTCCTCCTCCTCCTCCTCCTCCTCTCTCTCTCTCTCTCTCTCTCATTAGCAGGCAACAGAGCAGCACTATCTCTCTCTCTGTTTCTGGCACAGCGCCCCTACTGGTACTAATAGTCATATGCTGGTGCTCAGATACACATAGTCGAGTGAACACGGTCGGACATTGCTGGTTGTAGGAGTGGTTGCACCACTCAATAAATAATGAAAATGATCGTGTGAATTTACCAACCCTATACCTACCCAAATTATGTCAATGGTATCATCTAATAATGAGCATTAGTGAGGATTAGTGACGATTCGTCAATTCTAAATCCAAGTTTTTTGGTTTTAACTATGATAGGCCTATATACTCTCATTATATTGGATACTTAGTTATTAGCATAACTGAATTTTACCCGATGGCCAGACCTGACAATTTATTGTGGATGAAGTGAGCTGATAATAAGAATGGCAACGGCAGGCAAGCAAACTATACTTCATTATGTAGTTTGCTTGTATATGGGATTGAGATGGGTTTGTGTGATTCTAGGGGAAATCTGCTTCTCTGTGTGGCACGTTTGTTGGCCTGTTTGCCAGTGTTGTTTTCGTCGACTAAAACTAAAATGAAAAATGTTCGTCGACTACCTTTTTCCACTGACGAATACTGAATGGAAACTAAATGAAAACTAAGCTATGATGACTAAAACTAAGACTAAATATATTGACAATTTCGTCAACAAATAAAAACTAGACTAAAATGTTATAGGAAGGGACTAATGGACAAGAGATCCAGTATAAGGCATTTTACACTTGGTTGCATGCTGAAAATAGCCGATCTACAAGCTCGACACGTTGTGAACTTGTAGATCTGCTATTTTCAGCAAGTGTAAAAACAGTCATTACGACGGCATCATGGCCCGCCAAAATACATCTGTCGACTAAATCAACTGTAGATTTAGTCGACTAAAACTAGACAAACACTAAGACATTCCAGCTGACTAAAATGTGACAAAAATGAAATGAAACCTATTCAAGAGACTATGGCTAAAACTAAAATAGAAATTTGCTGCCAAAAACAACACTGGTTATGCGTCACGTTTGTTGGCCTGTTGTTTGCTCAGCCCTATGACACACAGGCCCCTCACTTACTTATACAGTCCATGTGCAAAACATCAGTTCGGGGCAATGCAGCAGCAGTCACAGCCTTTATTGGCCGTTACTCTGTGTACTAGCTCACACTGCGTGCGTTTAATTAGTGCCTGCAATGATCGTGAATGCTGTTATTGCACTGCAAGTATTTCGGTACTTTTCACAACAGGGAGTGAATACGCTTTTGGTGAAGACGTGACCACAGACCATCTGTGACCTCACAGACTGTACCCATAGCCCATCCGTGACCTCACAGACTGTACCCAAACTACCCATAGCCCATTTGTGACCTCACAGACTGTACCCATAGCCCATCCGTGACCTCCCCGTCTACTGTGTAGCTCTGGGACTGGGTCACAATAATCCTGCAGACGCCGGGGGGCAAATGCGGGGGAAATGGTGACTTCCTAAAACTAAATACAATACATACATACATACATGGATGCACCTGGGACGTATCCTCAGTGATGTATCCCTCCCAAGGTCATCGGGGTTTCGGGTCTCCCAACATCATATACCCCTCACTCAGGCGACCCAGCCGGGGTGATCAAGTCCCGACTTACGTCCCAGTAGCTACCCTCGATCAGTCCCATTAGGGAAAAACCAGGGCCACACAATCCGTTCCTCCTGAACTATACTCTGCCGGGACTGGGAGGTACCATTCTGGCACGTGGAAGGACTATAGGCTCTGTGGGTTGACTCCTGTCCGGGGCCCCTCCTATACGTCTCACCAGGTCCACTCCTGCTCTCACCAGGTCAGGCCCTGTGCGTTGCGCCAGACTCCCAGCACCAGGCACTTAATTCAGGAATGGTGGATTCTCGAGGCCGCAACGTTTCCACAGGCTCCACCTTGCCCTTGGTGGTGCCGCAGGCTCCGCTTGAGGCTTGAATGAGGCTCCAAACATCGTATCAAAAAGGTTAACGGTATACCTGTAGTCCTGGGGTCCTATACAGAAACAACCTAACACATTCCCTCACGATACCATAGGCGGTATAACGTGATGCCAGTGTCAGTGAAATGCGCAACACAAAGAGAGAAGAAGAGGCCTCATCCGGGCCGACCCGGAAGCGATTGTCCGCCATTGTCGCGCCAGTCTCGCTCGCGGCTGTGTAGCACCGATCAGACTATCATTATTCTTAACGTGACCTCGAATTAAGCTCCCAACATCCTACTTTATCCCATTCTGAGCACTAAAAAAAAACTAATGGCGGCGTGCACGAACCGAGGATTGGTATGTAGGCCGTTTCCACCTGAATGGGAGCCCTATGGAGGTTAGCGACGGAAGCCAAAATAAAATACAAAGCTGGATTGATGCTCTTTAATCAAATCTCGTGATCTCGTGAATGGCCAAGATGGTATTATAATAGCTTTTTCGAGATATCTTGAAGTTGGCATCTTTATTTATTTATTAATTTTTCAGCCTGTGGTGCATTTAACATGGAGGTGCGTTCCCGATCAGCAGCAGTGTAGGGGCTAGAACTGTTCTTCATTTAAAGCTGCTATAAGCAATAATATGTCAACATTTGAATGACCCTTTTTATTCATATATTTTTTGGTATTCAGACAGCCAGCAATGGGTAAAACGCTCCCCAAAAGAAAAGAATGTAGTCTCTGTGACACATCTAGCCAGGGCCACAATCTGCATTCAAAGATTTTCCTAGAAGCTTTGTCATAGGTCGATTTGTCATTTCGACCGGGGGTTTTTTTCCGACCAATGACATGGCTTCTAGGAAAATCTTTGAATGCAGATTGTGGCCCCTAGATGTGTCATAGAAAAAAGTAATAATAATAAAAAACAAAGTCATTAAAATGTTGACATATTATTGCTTGAAGCAGCTTTAACTCAGAGGGTGTACAAAATAATGCTAACCAATGGACCAGTATATTGGTGGTAGATTGAACTAATAAGACACAATAAGGCTCACGAGGCCAGGGTTTGAATAAGAAACACAATGAGCAACGACTGGGTGTAGCTCCCGTAATGTCAGCCTCGACTATGACGCTGACAGATGGTCCTCGGGGCTGCGAATCCAATTGCTGCCATTAGGAGATTTGATATGCAATTCAAATGCATTGTCCACTGCGGTATTATGTACCCAGCGAGGCTCCAGGCAATTAAAGAAAAGTGACAGCATGATAAATGGCCTGCACGAACGCTAAAGGCCACAATTGTACGCTGCGTTTTGTAAGGAAAACACCTGCGACTCTGAGCTGTCAGAGAGAGAGAGAGAGAGAGAGAGTGAGAGAGAGAGGTGGACAGTCTGGGTCTGAGCGGTGATGATGATAATACCATTCACACTCCATCCTACCTATAGTGTTCCACACCCTTCTGCTGTCACATTTGCACGCACGCACGCATAGCATATTGGAGCTATTTCAGAGGTTTTCTAACGTTTCTGCACGCACGCGCACGCACGCACAGCATATTGGAAAGTGTACAATGTCATGCCAACTCTCAGACACTGAATTCATCTGCTATTTCAGAGGTTTTCTAACGTTTCTCCACGCACGCACGCACGCACGCACACACATGCATACGCACACACACACACACACACACACACACACACACACACACACACACACATGATTTCCTCCTGATCGCTATTTTCCAGGCCGCATGACCATCATCACCTACAGAGGAGAGGAGAGGAGAGGAGAGGAGAGGAGAGGAGAGGAGAGGAGAGGAGAGGAGAGGAGAGGAGAGGAGAGGAGAGGAGAGGAGAGGAGAGGAGAGGAGAGGAGAGGAGAGGAGCCAGGGAGCAGACACATACCTGAGTTGTCGGAAAACTGCGGCACATCCCAGACGACCGCTGTCTCCATGCCTGTGGCCTGGAAAGTAGGCGGGGACCGGCACCTGTCAATCACCGGGGACTCCGTATCTTAGAAAGGAGGACATGGTTGTCAGCGTTTCAGCGTTAGGTATACGGCACTATACATAGCATTTTACAAAAGTTTCTTTGAGTATCATATATATAGGCAGCTATGGTTGGAGTTGACAACTTGTCAAGGAGTCTCAAAGTATTTTATGGCTATACATCTGCTTGAGAGAGCAGTAGACTGTAACAATACTGTATAAACAGGGTTTAGAGTAACGCGACGAGGGTACGCCGTGTTCCCCCACTCCTCACACACGATGATGTCGGTCGGTATACAGAGTGTCAGAGCAGGGCACCGTGTGAAACACATGTCTCAAATAAACCCCCCCCCCCCCGGCCGCCCACACCACATTCCACGTTCATAACAACATATGGAACTATGCTCACGATGGCTACACCACAGCTTTAGCACAACCCCCCCCCCCTTACTGTCTGTTGGCATTACTGCGGCGGTTGACACGGGACACCGTTGTTTTTAACACGCTGCTACCGAGAGACCGTGTCTGACTGCCACCTGCCAGGACGAATGTGGCTGACGCACAGCTTGTATATGAGGCCCCGTTAATGCGCGTGCCTCACCGTGACCGACTCACTCATGCACGTACGCACGCACGCACACGCAGAGGAGAGGAGAGGAGAGGAGAGGAGAGGAGAGGAGAGGAGAGGAGAGGAGAGGAGAGGAGAGGAGAGGAGAGGAGAGGAGAGGAGAGGAGAGGAGAGGAGAGGAGAGCACGCACGAACGACAGGTAGACACTCTTGGAAGGAGGTATAGGGCCCGCACACCATCGAAACGTTATCGTTTTTTTCAATAAAGTAATCCTTTACCAAAAGAATGGTGTGCAGGGCCCTATAGTACCTCCTTACATGATTGCTGCATTGTCCCTGCACCCCACAGTCCAGGTGCGTGTAAATAAGTATGCTCTGAGGGATAGACACTCTGACTCGCTGTGTGTCTCACTCACCATTTATGCTATACAGTCAATCGGGATATCAATGGGTTATTTCCTTTATGCTATACAGTCAATCGGGATATCAATGGGTTATTTCCTTTATGCTATACAGTCAATCGGGATATCAATGGGTTATTTCCTTTATGCTATACAGTCAATCGGGATATCAATGGGTTATTTCCTTTATGCTATACAGTCAATCGGGATATCAATGGGTTATTTCCTTTATGCTATACAGTCAATCGGGATATCAATGGGTTATTTCCTTTATGCTATACAGTCAATCGGGATATCAATGGGTTATTTCCTTTATGCTATACAGTCAATCGGGATATCAATGGGTTATTTCCTTTATGCTATACAGTCAATCGGGATATCAATGGGTTATTTCCTTTATGCTATACAGTCAATCGGGATATCAATGGGTTATTTCATTTATGCTATACAGTCAATCGGGATATCAATGGGTTATTTCATTTATGCTATACAGTCAATCGGGATATCAATGGGTTATTTATGCTATACAGTCAATCGGGATATCAATGGGTTATTTCATTTATGCTATACAGTCAATCGGGATATCAATGGGTTATTTCCGTGAAACAAACGATTTGGGGTTTTTTCCTTCTAAAATGAGTAAGGTTATGATACTAGTTCACCATGCATGCAGTGAGTGATTCTGTAGAACAAATTGGATGAAATAACTATCTTCTCAAACGTATTGTGACACACACACACACCATTCCACAAACAAATTCCAACCCGCTGGAAGGAAGCAACATTATGTAACAATCCATTTGGCTTCGGCGTGTCGAACGCCACAATGAGCTCACCTATGACGTTAACAGTGAAGGAGCAGTTGGCCTGGTTCCCGCTCCGGTCCGTCGCTATGTAGGTGATGGTTTCCTCTCCGATGGGGAGCAGCTGGGGTGGACTGTAGACTGGCTTCACCTGAACTGACACCTAGCAGACGGAAATACAGACAATACTATGATGAAAAATGTTCAGCGACTATACCTTTATTCACTGACTAAAATAAATGGAAACTAAATTAAAACTAAGCTGTGATGGCTAAAACTAAGACTAAATATAGTGACAATGTCGTCAACAAATAAAAAATAGACTAAAATGTTATGAAGGGACTGGTGGACAAGACATCCGGTATAAGTAAAAGACACAAGTCATTTTACACTTGGTTGCGTCACAACTTTGTGTGAGCTTGCAGATTGTGTAGAAGTGTCAAATGAGCCATTACGACTAGTGTTGTCCCGATCCGATCACGTGATCAGAAATCGGAGCCGATCGCGTCATTTTCAAATGATTGGAATCGGATTGGGAGCAATAAAACATCCCTATATCAATATTGTATCCATTGTAGGTCTGCTGTTTTTGAAAAATCGAAGAACCACTGACATTAGAAACATAGCTTTTTCAGAAAACTGTCAGGATATAGAAGACATTTTTAGAATCTGATCTCAGGACAAAATGGGTTTTAAAGCTGGGCTGCATGTTGCCTGAGTCCAGTGCATTCTGCCAACTTATGGTCCAGGACTTGTAACACTTCGTTGTCTGGGCCAGCCAATGGGCCAGCTGGGCCCAAACGGATCTAGAAAGATGGCGATTTACAATTCAAGGACTGACAGGCTTCATCTTACGTCCATATCAGATCCCGGAGAACGCTTTGTCCATATTTCTTTTACAGTCTATGTGCTGGGCACCATGACATACCTCCTCTCCAGAGTTGTCTGACGCCGCGGGGACCTCCCAGCTGATGTTGGCGGTGCCGCGCCGCTCGTCTGTCCCCGCCACCACGTCCCGCGGGCACTGGATCCACGGGGGCTCCGAGTCTGGAGCGGGTCACACACAAAATAAAACCACGTCGTTTGTTTGTTTGTTTGTTTGTTAAGATAACGGTAGTGTGGTCGCACACACCGAGAGTGCAGTTCAAATCGTTTATTTCATATTTGAACAATTAAGGACAAATGTTTCGGCCTATATCCAGCCTTCATCAGTGTGGAGTGTGACTACAATGTAGGTTCCTTTTAAAGGAGTGGTGACATGGTGCACAGGTGCACAAAATCACCGCTAATCACCTCATATCACACCCGGTGGGTAATCACAGATTGGGACGTGTAATAAAGTTGTTTGTTTGTTGAAATGGAATATTCGGAATGGAGAGAAAGCAAGGGGTGAATGTGAGCCAACCCCGAAGTCTCACACACGCACGCACGCACGCGCGCGCACACACAGACGCACTCGTACGTGTGCGCACAGAGAGAGTACGTATGTACGTAATCATTCACACACAAACACGCATGCCCCAAACTTTCTAAAATATTTTCAATATCTTAAAAAAAAACAATGCAAAAATAGCACACAGCATTTTTGGCTATACGTTTGCGAAGTACTGGATCTATAGGCCCTATATACTTCATTGTGGGAGGATGAATAGTGACAGCGCATGCACATACAGTGAGCCTGGACGAAATAGCAAAAGTAAATATAATAATTATCTTATTCGTGGCATAAAATTGGCATAAAAAGGGCTAATGGGCTTATATAGGGCTTAAGTGGTACTTAAAAGCATTATTTCATCCGTCAGATTATAAATGATATACTACTAAAGTGTTACAGTGCTTCAACGTTCACATCATTCAACGCAAACCTGCAGCTCATTAGCGCGCAGGGAAAATGTTGTGATGTCATCTGAACTTGACCTTTTCCTAGTGGTCGAAAAAGTACTCACATCTTTTACTTAGGTAAAAGTACCAATACTGCAATATAGAAGTACTCCATTTCAAGTACAAGTACAGAATTCAAAATGTACTTAAGTAAGTACAAAAGTATTGACATCAACATGTACTCGTTATGCAGAATGTCCCATTTCAAGTTTGCAAATGTATGAAAATCATTTGAAAATAGCAGATCTACAAGCTCACAATGTGTCGCACAGCGACGCATTGTGAGCTTGTAGATCGGGTATTTTCAAATGGCAGAAAAGTATATAGGGCTGAAGTGGGCTGAAATGTATTATGTTGTGTAATAATTGCCTCTGAAATGCTGTGGAGTAGAAGTAAAAGGGGGTGCATACTTAGTTTAGACTACTCATTGGTTAGACATGGGTTAAGGTTAGGTTTAGGTGTGCTGCCACTGTGACTTTGACACACTCAAACAAAGTACAAATACCTCAAAATTGTACTTATGTACAGTACTTAAGTAAATAGTTACTTTACACGCCTGCCTTTTCCAATCGCCCCCCCGTACACTGAATCAAAGGGAAGGGTGTAGCAGCGTCCGAGACCGTTCCAAGTGAGGCTGACTCACTGACGTCTGACCGTACCGTGCGGTCTAATATGCCGCTCTTATCTCCCTCCAATCCATTACCTCAAACTCTGTCCAACGCTGACGGAGAGCCGTACGGGTCACTGGATGTAGAGGTTCTTCTATAGAGGGATTATACGTCTTACGGCTGTCAAAAGTAATGTGGCAGCATTTTGATTCATGACGTTAATGCTTAGATTGGCTTATACTTG
This sequence comes from Protomyctophum parallelum, assembly GCF_964188405.1. Classification (NCBI taxonomy): domain Eukaryota; kingdom Metazoa; phylum Chordata; class Actinopteri; order Myctophiformes; family Myctophidae; genus Protomyctophum; species Protomyctophum parallelum. The sequence goes on along the minus strand of NC_139716.1, from coordinate 30,226,386 downwards.
AACGCTGATAGTAGCCATATAGAGCGGTGTGCGGTGATCAGCGATCATAAATTATACCCACAGTTATACACTGTGTGTGTGTGTGAGTGTTTGGTTGAGTTTCAGGCCTGCAGAAGTGTGAAAAGAGTCGATGGACAAGGTGTCGGTCTTGCCTGTTGTTGTAACATACTGTAGCTGTTACCAGCTGGACCAGATGACCTGCCCACACACGCGCACGCACACACACGCGCGCGCACGCACGCACGCACGGATCCGATCTGCCTTGTCGGTCTTTATTACTCGTTAAATATTTCACTGTTGGTGTCATCACCATCGGAGAGGGTTGAGAGCATAAACGGAGCCTGCAAACACACCTTCTATTCTTCTCACTTCTCTCTTTTCTCGTTCCCTCGGTGTCGCCCTTTGTGAAGTCTGTCCGCCTGCACTGTTCTGACCTGAGATCAGATTAAAAAAATGTGTTCTACATCCTGACAGTTTTCTGTTCTTCCATTTTTCAAAAATAGCAGACCTAGCAGTAGTTTTTTGAGGGAAATGATTGATGCTGATGATCACCCTTTTAGTAAAATGGCCTATCTCTAGAGTGTGACTGAGTAAAATGGTTTTGTAACTTATAGGCCAAGAAAACAATTGCCTAAATTAGGTAAATTGGCCTATAGTGTGTGTACCAAAATCTCCTGGAGGGGGCGTCAACATTTGTGTCACGTGGTAGCGGCCGCCATACTTGTTGGCTTGTCTGGTTTGTTTACATTGAGGGACTATCCGGTGTGCTTGTATACGTTTTTTTTTTTTAACTGACCTCACAATGGTGCAGACTTGCTCAGTAAATAAGTGCCACAGCAGGTCACGTCGAAGGAATGAGCCAGAAAACGGAATTCGATTTTCAGCTTTCCAGCATGGAGACAGCATCAAGGAACCCAGATTTGACGAGTTTACAAAAAGACGTAGAATGGCTTGGATCTCGGCTGTACGGCGCACGGGCACAGAGACATAACGTTCAACAAAGTATCTAAGCACAGCCGTGTTTATTCACGACATTGTCCTTGTCCTTGTAATGTATTTGGGCCCGACGTTCTTTCTATCCATCCTGGTGTTGGTTCACTATGTTGTCGCCAAGAACGAGCTCAATATTTACAAAAACATACCACCGTCACTCTATTCTGAGTGATGTGGGCTAGAATTTAAAGCCCACAAGAATGGCGCCGCTAGCTTTTCAGACGCCGCCCCCCTCTTGGTGTTTTTACACCCTATAAAAATCATCTTATGTTACATAACTGGCAGACAGTACTATTTTTATATTAATAGTCATAAATTGTCATAAACGTTTTAGGTAAAATGATTAATAAATATCTGGTTTCATTTTTCCTGAAAAACGTTTAAGAAGGTAAGAGTTGGCCTGGGCCATGGCTCAGCGGTCCAGGCACCTTGGCTGGTAATCCAGTCTGGCAGTGTTGCCGCGGGTTCGACTCCCGATCCCGACGGCCTTTACTGCATGTCACCCCCCCCCCATCTCTCTCCCCCATTTCCTGTCAGCCTACTGTCTGTCCCTCCATAAAAAATATAAAATAACATATAAAAAACATATTAAAAAAAAGAAGGTAAGAGTTTAAGAAGGTGAAGATATGCTATTTTTGTCAATGAAGTATAGGTAAATAACCATTTAGACCTGAGGACACATTTATGTCACATTATGGCTTTTAACCACTTTAACCATTATTTAAAACTTTAGCAGAGCTACAAGCTCCTACCTAGCAAGGCACTGATGCCACGCTACGAGCTTGTAGATCTGATATTTTTTCAAATCTTCGAATATATATATTCTTTCACAGTGAACATTTTAAACTCAAATATTTGCTTCTAGGGGTGGGGGGGGGGGGTTTCCCGGAACAACATATTTCCAGATGGGTGGGGGTCCATGGAAGTGCAGATAATTCTGTGTGTCCTTGACATGAAAAGGTTGGAGCACTGCTAGGTTTTTTCTCTTGTCTCAATGGACTTTGGTGATCAAAGGCTGCTCGTCAAACACACCACCCGGTACACCTGTGTCAGGCATGAGGCATCTGGACGTGGTCGGTTCTAACCGCTTCCCCCCCCCCCCTGAGACCGCCGGACGCGAGACGAGTCCTGATATGGTTTGAGTTATACAGTAGTGACCTAACGCCGACAGAGAGACATACAGTAGAGAGAGAGAGAGAGAGAGAGAGATCCCCATTCCCACCATTCACAAAGGAGGAAAGAATTCAGACGAGGGGGGAATACGGAATGGAAAAAACGTTCTTCTGCCCCGTCCAAGTTTCCTGCGCTTTTCTCTTTCTGTCTGTATCTCGACCTTCTCTCTCTCTCTCTCTCTCTCTCTCTCTGTGTTCTCCGTCTGTGTATCTCTTGTTTTTCTACCTGTTTTTTTCCCTGTCTGTCTGCTCTCTCTCTCTGGCTCACACACACAGTGACACACACACACGTGCGCACACGAATGCGCATTCGCGTTCGCTCTTATTATGGGTTGAGTGGGCTTCAAAGTTCATCTCAAACTGGGAGATCCTGCTCTCACCGGCGCAGAACACAGCCACACAAAGCTTGACGCAAATCAGAAACCTCTTGATCTGGATGATTACTCTTTTCACGCACACACGCACGCACGCACGCACGCACGCACACACACACACCATCTACTGTACCTCTGCAGGTGGCTTTATGGGCGCCGGTGCTCCAGGAGCCAGTGGTCAGACACACCGCCCTCCGGTCTCCCCGGAGACTGTAGCCGTCGCGACAGGACAGCTGACACGCCACGCCCGGCAACACGTCCTTCTTCCCACAGACAGGGGGCAACAGCACCACGTGCGCCAGCGTCACCATGGGCGGGCACCGCACCTCTGGAGGGGACACACACACACACAGAGAGAGAGAGTATAAAATAAAAGAGAGAGTGAGAGAGAAAGATTGAGTTTGAAATGAGTCGTTAAAGATGGTAGTGCCGTGTTTGTTTGTTTCTCATGTGTTTATGGTGACGACAGTATAGGGCGGCTGTCTTATGTTAGATTAGATTGTTATGTGCAATGATGTCATGTCTTTGTATTCAGGGTTTCTTCCTGGAGGCTGAAACCTTGACAGTCAAAGGAAAAGGAAAAAAATCAGTGATATACTGTAGTGACATCCCCTCCCCTAACCCCTCCCCCTTTATCGTACAACAACAGCTGTGGGTGCGGCATCAGTTCAGGTGTGCCCACATAAAAACATAATTTTAACAAACACTGTACACTTTTTTGAAGAAAAATAATTCTGTCCTTATAATAACCAGTAAGACGCCCTGGGGGCGAGAAGCGACCTGCAATGCATCCGCCTGGGTGACGGCAGACTGCTGGCGCTTTGGCGTGGCTCAGATCAACATAGAATGAATTGTACAGGGTGTGTACAGGGTTTGAGACCATCAGAGGAGGGAAGTCATAAATGCCCTGCATGGCATAGATAGTGTACACTTTAGCTTTCCATGGCGCACACCTGGACACCAGGTCTTTAAATTAATTGAATAATGCATGTATTGTGGCTGAACTTGGTATCTATTGTTTAATATACGAGACTATATAAATGTTTATGATTTACACTAAAGGAAAAGGCTTTGGCAGAAGCCTGCTGGAAGAGCATCAACATGTCCATTTCACCATGAAGCGATTTGACCTCACAGGCCTTTGAGCAAGGTCTGCTATACTCGTCAACAATAAAGGCCATTTTCAGTGGCTATAAACCCCGAACAGGCTAAAAAAAAAAAAAAAAAACGACATCGGAAATTAATTTTAAGAAAGGGAATGACCACAGGTCTGTTTTAGACAAGAAGGGCTTAATGTGGACAACCTAAGAACCAGGTCTGACAACAGTTGGATGGATGAATGGATCTCTCTCTCTCTCTCTCTCTCTCCATCTGTACCACTGGCAGTTATGAAAGAAAACTGCTGAGCGAGTCGGTATAGGGACGTTGACAAAGTCAACACGAGACAAAGTCAACACGAGACCATCTCAACGCGATGAAAATATCCTCTGTCCTCTCTCCGTCTCTTTGAGCAAACAAACACAGAGCAAAACCACTGTGGAGGCTATGCCATACGGCTCTCCCTCTTTGAAACTGGAAGTATTGCGTAACTGCATGCGTGTGTCTGCGTGGGTGAGAGAGAGACAGAGAGACAGAGAGAGTGCTTCAGAAGACGTATGCGCATCACTCTTTATTATGAGAGAGCTGATCTATCTTTCTCTGGGGGTGATGTAGTGTGGCTCAGAGCAAATCCACACCATATGTTCAACCACTGTGCCAGTGTGTGTGTGTGTGTGTGTGTGTGTGTGTGTGTGTGTGTCAGGGACTAGTATCTTTGTGGTTGTTTTGTGTGGGAGTGTATGCGTGTTATGTGTAGGCTGGTGTGTGGGTGGGGTTGGGGTGGGGTTGGGATGTACTTGTGCGTGCGTGCGTGAGTGCTTATCTTGCCACACACATAAATAACGCTCTTTGACTTTCATGAGGGTCTGCGTCTTCAGACAGATACAGTAAAAGTCACTGAAGCAGACACCGTGAACTCACATACCGGTAGTTCCAACGGCAGGAAGCGACGCTTCCAAATCCTTAAAGTTCTGTGTCACCAATATAGCTTTTAACCACCTTAACCATTATTATAAACTTTAGCTGTTGGAAAAATAGCAGATCTAAAAGCTGCGTGCATGCGTGCGTGCGGTGCGTTCGGGTGTGTTTTAGAGAACGCACAGATATAGAGTATACACAGCTGGGATATGTAGCATGGAAATGGGATTGACAATTACTAGACACCATAGAATAATTCTATGGTGTCTAGTAATTGTCAATCCCATGGGGTGCCCACACTTTTTTGACTTGAGAACTACTTTAAGAATGGCAAGCTCAACATGATCTACCCACAACCCCAAAAATGTACCAGATGGGGCTTTGTAATAGCGGCACTGGCGCTACACATAAGACAAACAATGGGAAATAGTCAGGGGAAAGTCTTCATCCCATTCTGTGTGAGTTTTTGGGTTCTTTGTATAATTCTACTGACTCATTTTACCTTGACACAGGCCCTGTTGTCAATCAATCAAGTCACCTATTAATGACAGATGCCAAAAAGAGGCGTTTTGTGAATTTTGATCATTAATATATGCTTTTTATAGGCCTATTTTAATTATACCTTTTTGAGGGCCATGTCATGTGATCTACCTGCACAGCCTTTGTGATCTACCTTTTGGGCACCCCTGCGATAGATCCATCAAATGTCAATCCACAGGCGACAGAACCATGAGACTGCTGTTGAGTAGCCAGCACTATACTGTACATACAGTATACACAGTACAGTATACAGATGCCAGGGACTGGGATACGTTCATTCCACAATTATGCCAGTACAGGGGTTTATACAGGCTGCGAATTGGGACTAACATTTCCTAACAGATGTCTGCAATGTCATTTAGCCAAAACATATTAAAAACATATCTAAGGCCAAGCGTATAATAAAACAGCCATTCTGCTCCACAAAGGGAAAACGCATTTACCGTATAGAGTGTGAAACCGAGAATTTCTCTCTGCTTTGAGAGTCACCAAGTAAAGACCTGTGTGTTTGAATGCTCTCCAAGTGTGGTTATTTTAGAGTCCCAGAATATTACAATTATAGACAGGATTCTAGGGGGCTTACCCACACACCGAGGTTGGGGTCCACTCCACTGGGAGTTGGCCTGGCAGGTGAGCCTGGGGGTCCCCTCCAGCCTGTGGCCCCGCTCGCAGCCCGCCTCGCACTCCGTCCTGTAGGCGGGGCCTCCCTTGGTGCACCTCAGAAAGCCGTGTGGGGGCCGCGACAGCGCCGGACAGGAGCGCACTGCATGGGGGGGGCGGGGGGGGCAGAAATGACAAACATTTAGTGGTGTGGAATTGTCTTAAAAATCCTGTTTCTATGTCAGTCGTTCTTCGATTTTTCAAAAATAGCAGACCTGGTGGCGCGCTATGAGCTTGTAGATCTGCTATCTTTCCAATAGCTAAAGTACAACATGATGCTTAGTTGAAACACCAAAAAGGGTTAATTACACTGGAAGTGGAAAAATGCACCCAATTTCTACACTCGAGTGGAAAAACAACCCCCCCCCCCCCACACACACACACACACACACACACAAAACAACTGTGTAATAAAGATGGTTTGATTTTGTAACTTTTGTTTTCCAGCTGAGCTTCTGTACAGTTCATTGACATTTTGGGAATAAATAATTGGGAGAGGATAAGCGAGACATTTGACACCAGTGCAAAAAGCGCACACACACACACACACACACACACACACACACACACACACACACACACACACACACACACACACACACACACACACACACACACACACACACACACACACACACACACACACACACACACACACACACACACACAATACTGAAAATAAAGAACAGAAGCCCCTTTCGCTTTTTTAAATATTAATGATTAATGAAGCAGATGAGTGCGAGAAGAAATAGAACAAACAATTAATTTAGGACAATATAGGAAAGTCATAATTTTAGTGTACTCTGTGGCTATAACAACTTAACCTGACAATGTTCTCCTCACCACCAACACCCATTTGCTCCCCAGGGCCAATTCCAAGTAAAACATTTACTAGGAGCATTCTTTTGAACAAAATGTGGCTATAATCATTCCACCCAGTTCCCCATAAACCCAGGTAGATGAGTCTTGAAAAGAAAAAAAACAGAGCAGTAAATCAAACATAGGAATGTGCCGCATTATCTATATGCTATCATTTACCCCACGGTGTGAACGCATGGTGCGTGCGTGTGTGTGTGTGCGTGCGCACGTGCATGCGTGCGTGTGCGCGCATGTGTGCATGTGTGTGTGTGTGCGCGTGCGTTGCCTGTTGCTGGTTACAAGCGCTGAGGTCGAGCAGACGGCATGTGGTGTGTCATTTCTCATCGCCACCCATAGACACGGAGGAGACCCCTCTCTCTCCCTGAGGGCTTTAGCTAGTTGGGAGGTCCTCCGTACAGGAGAGAATAGTACTTATTGCGATGCGTACACACACACACACAGACACACGTTTTACAGACAGCATACAGTGCACGGAATCGTTCCCGTTGACGTGTTATCTTTCACTTTCACCATTCCCCTTCTTACACTGTATGGATGTGACATGTCAAGGTCAAGGTTCAAGGTTCTTTATTATTTGTCTCCCGAGGAAGAAATTTGTCTTAGACAAGGGGGGGGGAGGGGGGGGTAAGAAGACATTTCAAGTAAGATTTATAATACTCGGCTGTGCAGGCACGTTTCTGGGTGGGGGTGGCGGGGGCTTGTCAAACTAGGGTGTTTTCATGATGCTGAGTTTTGCATAAAACACTCCTTGGGCTAATAACGGCCATAGCCACTTGCCCAAATGTGCTGACCTCAACACATTTGTGATGACGGACGGTACAGGCCATTTTCAACACTTTCCCCTCAGACAATTCTAGGCAACTTTTTTTTTCTGTCATTCAGGATATATTGAAGATACAAAATCAGCTGAGTTTTGGTTCTTTTGCAATTAGATCGAGGTTGATCCTGTATTTTCTATAGAGTTCCTGTACTATTATGCCATCAGTGCTCCCTCAACCTCCTGTGTTCTTCTTTCTCATGGTCTTTCTCTCACAGGCTCAGTCAAAATGTCTGTCTGTCTGTCTTTCTTTCTTTCTTTCTCTAGCCACTCTAACCCCCTCCTCTCTCTCTCTCCCAGCCTGGTAGACCACAGTAGTCGTCCAATTAAACACTGATCCTTGAATCACTCTAAACCCATATGATCTCACCAACACACTCTGTTGGCCCACCCACCCAACACACACACACACACACACGCACACACGCACGCACGCACGCACGCGTACGTATACGTATGCAAGGCTTTTAAAGAGCTCTTAGCAACAAGTCTCTACAACAATGAAACACAAATCCGTCATTTGTGATGGGTCCATTAAGTGGTGCATAAATGTTTATGGAGGATCGGCGCAGGCTTTGATGACCATGTTTAATAAGGAATCATGGAAGCCATGTGGAGCGGAGAAACCCACTGAGATCAATTAGTACGAAGTGTGTGTGCGCGTGTGCGTGTGCGTGCGTGCGTGTGTGTGCGCGC
>NC_139716.1:30190739-30213239 GCF_964188405.1 Protomyctophum parallelum | reverse complement strand
ACAGACAAACGCTGCAGACTTCCCGAATCCTCAGCCTTGTGACATTTGGCCCTTGCCTCAGACGAAGGTGATGCCAATGATAATGTAGAACATCTTGTTCGACTGAGAGATGCAGCAGGATGAAAAAATCTAATGGGGTCAACCCTCCGGGAACAGGAGGAGGAGGAGGGGGGGGGGGGGGTGATCCCCCATTACTGGAACCTGATTCTTATAATTTGGGGTGAGTCGAGTTTACAGTAACTTCATAAATAGTTCCGCAGAACAGCCCTGGATATACGGTGCGGAAATGGGATTGTTTTTTGCGGCTGAACTGATTCATATCTGTCACACTGTGGAGTTGGGTGTGGTCGTGTCGACTTGTGTGGTATGGGGTTTTAAGCCTGATTTACACTTAAGTTTTGCGTCAGTGTTGTGCATAAAACATCGGTCTCTCTGGCCGGAATTGAATTGGATATGTTTGCAATTATGTGGTCGGCTACCAACAGCCTCTCCCCCCATATATATATACCCCCTTTCCCTTTCCCTTCATACGTTTATGTCTGCTATTTATCGGGAACGCATCGCTGCATCGTGGCAGATTCGACAGCATCGTGATGTTCGCCAGGGACTTGTCAAATCGACCTCACATAAAGCGGTGGGCCTCTTGCCAGTTGGCTCTCCTTTATAGCGACTATATACGATGCTTTCAGATCCCCGCGGGAGAGCGCGGCTTACACACGCGAGCTCCCGCTGGGGCGTGCGATGTCGGACAACACAGTCCACTGTGACATAACCCATTCTGACCTGAGATCAGATTCTAAAAATGTCTTCTACATCCTGACAGTTTTCTGTCAAAATCTTTGATTTTTCAAAAATAGCAGACCTACAGAGAATTATCTCTATTGGGCCACGGACCCCCATCTCAAAATATGTAGTTCCAGGGCCCCCCCCCCCCCCCCAGAAGCTAATATTTTAGTTAAAAATGTTAAGACACAAGTCATTTTACACTTGGTCAACATGCTGAAAATAGCAGATCTACAAGCTCACAACGCATCGGGCTATAAAATCAGCCATTACGACGGTATCATGGTCCGCCAAAATACACTTTAGTTGACTAAATCAACTGTAGATTTAGTTGACTAAAATCTTATGATGTCTAGTCGACTAAAACTAGGCCGACACTAAAGCATTCTGGGTGACTATAAAATATGACAAAAAACTAAATGAAGTTTTATTTCAAAGACTTTATGACTAAAATGTAAAAAGAACCACTGCTCATCCGCTGAAAAAACTTAAAGGGAAGCTTTTACTTCGTTTGTAAATAATTGTGATTTTTCCTCGTGATGTTTTCTCTTGTCTAAATGGACACTTGGTGTCTTTGGGTGCCTTGTAGTTTCACTGAGAACTACAACTCCCATGAGTTATCGTTCAATTTGAAATGTTTGACATAGGTGTGATCAATCATCCAATCAAGTGATGAACATATATTCTGTCCTATATGTCACTTTTTGATTATGCCTGAAGAAGGTCAGTAGACCGAAAGCTTGCTAAATAAATAGATTGTGCACAGATCTGAAGTGTGCGGAGCTTCCCTTAATTTTTTTCTCAAGACTTTATGACTAAAGAGTCATAAGAGTCACTCGCTTTTGGTGTTAGCACTACGTTATGCTTTAGCTATTGAAAAATAGCAGATCTACAAGCTCATAGCGCGCCACCAAGTGGCGCGGTACAAGCTTGTAGGTCTGCTATTTTTGAAAAATCGAAGAACGACTGAAGTTAGAAACATAGCTTTTTCAGAAAACTGTCAGGATGTAGAAGACATTTTTTTAATCTGATCTCAGGTCAAAATGGGTTTTAAAGCCAAACATCTAAGGGAAAAAAATACATAACTAGTACAAAAACAAAAGAAAAGCTACAAGGTGGAAACACCAAAAAGACTTTATGACTAAAACTAAAATAAAAATGTGCTGCCCAAAACCAACACTCTGCTTGTGCTCACCCTGGCAGGTCCAGCCGACGGCGCTGAAGCCCGGCTTGCAGACGCAGTCGCTGAGGGCGGTGCTGCCCGGCTGGGAGGTGTACTGGGCGTCAGGGCACGGCAGGCAGGTGCCCAGCCCTCCCGGGGTGCCCTCTGGTTTGTAGGTGCCCGGCGGGCAGGCTGTTTTGTTGGGGAGACACAAGACAAGAAGTTCTCAAACTCAATGCTTGACTCTGACGATTCAAATCTTTTATACTGTCCCGCCTGGGGAACATTGTCCTGCAATACGGCTTGGCAGCCCGAAAAAATGTAATAAATAAGTCTTCTGAAAGAATATAATATTCAAAGATTTGTGCCGCATTTTCACGATTTTTCAAAAATAGCAGACCTATACAAGCTATGAGCTTGTAGATATGCTATTTTTCAATAGCTTAAGTATAACATAATGCTTAGTTAAAACACCAAAAGAAATTAAAAGTCAACTATTTTTGGTTTCAAATGTTTCAAATACTTTAGGGATCCTGAAGAGTTTATATACCGGTACAATAACCAAACGATCTCATTGTGAACACATGGAACAGATTGTATCGAGGCGTTTATATAATAGACTACAAAATAAAGATTTTAATTTAGTTCAGCGTAACTCAGCAAGACGTCAAAAGGTTCAAGAAGATCTAAAACAATTCATGGCGGTGCCCATTATGGCCTATACTATACATTACACCATTTTGGTAAACGCACGCACGCACACCAGCACACACACGCACTAGACACGCACAAATGCACGTACTGTACACACGAACACACACACTCACAAAATGAGCCTCATAGTTTTGTGCTGGTGTAAGCACACTGAAAATAGCTAATGTAGAAACTCTAAAGTATAGTTATTAATCAGTCATTCCAGTTCCTGGTGGAACCACCTGAGTCAGATGTGTTTTTTAAAGGTGGAGCGATGGGGTTCAGATGGAGGTTTATTTCTCCAACATTCCTGCATTCTTCTTCTATAAATCAGCCTCCCAAACACAAAGAGGAAGAGGAGAGGGAGGAACTGGAAGGCAACTCATACGTGCATGTCGCAATACGAGAGGTCATTTCTGTGCCACGTTGCACCACTAATCACCCCCCCCCCCACACACACACACACACACACACACACACACACACACACACACACACACACACACACACACACACACACACACACACACACACACACACACACACACACACACACACCCCTCTATGCTCCACTGGAAGTCAACTTTCATCTTTCGCTGAACGCATGATTTGTTGTGAGGGAGGGTCAATAAAAGGAAGTGAGACATTATTAAGCGTGAGACATGTTAAAGTAAACCACACGGTATAAAGTCCAGACTGTTAATCTCAGTGGTTCTCAAACTTTGTCAAGGACCCCCAAATCGACACCTGTGCGGACCCCCATTACAAAATATATGCCAAGGACCCCCCCCCCCCCCCAGCGTGACATGCATTAGGGCTACGGACCCCCATTCAATGTGCATTTCTATCTCTAGGACGCCATTTTATATTGAAAAAATCACACCCGTGTGAACCGAGTGGTGCAACTCCCCTCTCTCTCACCCCCCCCCCCCCCTTCTCTCTCTCTCTCTCTCTCTCTCTCTCTCTCATTAGCAGGCAACATAGGTGAACACAGACACACATATAGGTGAACACAGACACACGGACATTGCTGTTCCTTGGAGTGGCTGCACCACTCAAAAACAATGTTCATTTAACTCTGAGAGTGTACAAATGGAACCAAATCCATTTGTATACACTCCCTGAGTTACAGACCCATAAAAGGGTCCATTTGGAACTCCCTCAAGGACCCCTAGGGGTCCCCAGACCCCCACTTTGAGAACCACTGCAGGTTAATCTAACCCCGAGAGTGACCACACTGGCAGTGGTGTACAGAAACGCATTTTTTCTTTCTTCATAGTATTAACCCATTTTGGTGTTAGCATCATGTCATGTAAAAATATAGCAGATCTACAAGCTCATAGCACGCCACCGAGTGGCGCGCTACGAGCTTGTAGGTCTGCTATTTTTGAAAAATCGAAGAGCGACAGACATAGAAGACATTTTTAGAATCTGATCTCAGGTCAGAATGAAAACTGTCAGGATGTAGAAGACATTTTTAGAATCTGATCTCAGGTCAGAATGGGTTAGTCGACGAAATCAACACTGTGTAACAGAGAAGCCACAGTCATTCCCTCAACCCGACCAGAGGTGTGAATTTCCACTGCCAGCTCTCTCTCTCTCTCTCCCTCTCCATCTAATATTTCTCATCTTACATTTCTATCTCTCTCTCTCTGTCTCTGTCTCTCCATCACTCTCTCTGTCTGTCTCAGCTGCAAGACACACTACCTCGCCGCCCCCCAAAACACACACACACACACACACACACACACACACACACAAGCAGAGGGGTCAGCCAAGCAGCATTAACCGACCGTAAAGCAGACTGGCACTGAAATACAACCGCTAAACCAAAACCCACATCAAACACACACACGCACACGCACACGCACATGCACATGCACACGCACACGGCGATGTGCAGCAGTGGTAAAGACTGATGCATGTATCTGGTTTTAATGCATGCATTTCATGTGATGAACAGACTGAACATGTGACTTGTCTTGTCAGAAGAGGCCAACGAGAGTCTGAGTGTCTCTCCTCCCCCCCCCCCCTCCCCCCCCCGGGACTCTTATTTTATGGCTTAGTTTAAAGTTTACAGGAAAGCCTAGTTATTTTTAATGTGAATAATAATTCACTCGCTCCGTTAACAGTGGAAACACTGTATCGGGAAAAAATATGGAACCTTTTTTCGCAGGCCGCGCTGCTGGCGCGTTGCTGGCGCTGGCTATAGCTCAAATATGGTGCTCACCTATATACGCACGCACGTACAGTAGATGCGTGCATGTGACCGACACACACACACACACACACTCACACACACACACACACACACACACGCACACACAAGTACAAGTTTCAGGACAATGTGTGCCGACTGTACGGCAGTGGTTCTCAAACCTTTTCAACTCACGGACCCCACCAAATTACTGTATATTTGTCCGCAGACCCCCCATCAGAGCATTATGTTGTGACAGGGAGCGACCCCCAATAAAAATACGTAGCAGCTCACAACTGCTCACAACTGCTACAAGCTAAAAACAAGCTACAAACACAAGCTACAAACCAAAAGAGCTTATTCAGTTGCAATTATAGGAAACAATTTATATTGACACTTTATTTAGTTATTCTTTCTCTGCAGAACCCCTCCAAAAGACTTACATTTTCCCAAACAGAACTTGATCATGGCTGTCCGATGAGCCAAAATGCCTGTAGTGTTAGTGTAGTATTGTTTTCTTTGTGAATTATGTCACTTTAATGTTGACTATCAATGTCCTGTTGTCATAATACACATTGACACCCTCCAACAGCGGCCCGGTATACCATGGCCAGCTGTAGCACAGACTTTGCTGGGATCATAATATACCAGATGTGAAATGGTATTTTGTTTTGTCTGAAGATATGGGATAGCATAGCAACATGCGGAAATATGTTTACTCACTCCTTTGTAATGTGTTTAAAAAAAATCTGGTTAAATAGTGGTAGTGGTTTAACCAGATTTTTTTTAATGCTATATTAACTTATTTTGCTGCATGGTTGGGGTCTGGGGACCCCCTGGAGGGACCCTGGGAGGGCCCTTGGGGTCCCCAGACTCCACTTTGATAACCACGGCTGTCAAGCTATACTCAGCGAGAGGGAGGGAACGACGGACAGACAGACAGACAGACAGACAGACAGACAGACAGACAGACAGACAATTTAGGCATTTAGCAGACGCTCTTAATCCAGAGCGATTTACAGTAAGCAAGAACAAAACTGGTAATACATACTGTACATAAATGGTAATAAGTATACAAAATAGTCATCAAGAATCATACGTAAGCTATGAACCTAACAGTGGGCCGGGACTAATTGCGATTAATTTAGATTAATTAACTATAGAAAAATGTATCGCGATTAACTACAGATAAATTAATCGCACCTTTTTTTTCACCGCGGAACGTTTCTCACTGGGCGCTTTTCTATATAGTACTGAAAACTGGAAATAATAAAAAGTCACCCCATTTTGTGTTGCCTAGAACTGGAGGTCTGACAAAAAACAGTAACAATATGAAGTAAGTACAGCTTTGTGATGTCACTGAGATGTACTTGTTACTGTTACTAATTTTTTTCAGACCTCCAGTTCTAGGCAACACAGAATGGGGTGACTTTTATTATTATTTCCACAACAGGTATATTAATGACAGTAAAATGTTGAAAATGAGTGGCATCCTGTAGTCACTATTCATTGATTCACTGGGATACAAAGAAACATTAAAAAAAAAGGTTTCTCGCTGTTCTCGGGTTGAATATTGATATGCGATTAAAATGCGATTAATCTAGATTAATTAATCGCAAAGCCTCTGATTAATTAGATTTTTTTTTAATCGAGTCCCAGCTCTAAGTGGAATATAATGAAACTATATGCGTATACAGTACACTATAGAGTGCTATGTCACATAAAATGCTATCTAAGTTATATAAATTGAGCCTTTGCATACACCCTGTAAGGTCGTCGAGGCTATAGGGCAAGTGCTACGGGCCACGATGGAGTCTGAAGAGGTGGGTTTTCAGACTACGGCGGAAAATGGTAAATGGTGCATTTATATAGCGCCTTTATCCAAGGCGCTTTACACATAGATTGTGCATTACATTCACCCATGCATACACCGATTGCGGCGGAAGCCATGCAAGGTATACCGACCAGCACATCGGGAGCAATTTGGGGTTCAGTGTCTTGCCCAAAAGGACACTTCGACATGTAGACAGGAGGAGGAGGAGCCGGGATTCGAACCGCCGACCCACGGATCATTGGACGACCTGCTCTATACCTCCTGAGCCACAGTCGAGGATTGGGAGTGCAAGAGGCTGCAGTTCTGATTGCAATGGATGGGAAGTGCATTCCATATAGTTTCGGAGCCAGAAGGGAGAAGAGTTTTGGGGGCGTGCGTGTGGAGCAGGGGGCTGCACGATGAAAGGAGAAGCGGCCATCAGTCTGCAGAGGTAATGACTTGGAAGGGGGGACACACAAACACATGCATGTGCTGCCCTGTGTAGACCCTCCTCAGGCTCCGTCGTGCCAAGCGACAGACCCCCCGCCCGACAGTGCACAGGGGAGTGCACTTGGATCTCATCCCCATGGTTTGAATTAATCAATTTTGACCTGGGAAAGATTCTATACAAAAATGTCTTCTAAATGCTGACGGTTATCTGAAAAAAACCCATGTTTCTATATGTGTCAGTGGCTGGCAAACAGTTTCATGTCAAGAACCCCCCAAAAATATATATGTATTTGGCCGCCGACCCCCTGTCTGAAAATATGTTGTTCCAGTAGTGACCTCCCAGAAACAAAGATTTGAGTTAAAAACTTTCACTCGGTGAATATATATTCAAAGATTTGTGCCCACATTGTCACGATTTTTCAAAAATAGCAGAGCGCTACGAGCTTGTAGATCTGCTATTTTTCAATAGTAACATAATGTTTAAAACACCCAAAAGGGGTTCCCGGCCAAAAGGGGTTATAAGCATCGAGCCAGCATATGCTCAGCGGTATGTATGTACCCGTGTGCTGCCCTGCGGCTCCGGTGTGTACTGTGTGTGTGTGTGTGTGTGTGTGTGTGTGTGTGTGTGTGTGTGTGTGTGTGTGTTCACTGTACCACCATACCCTTCATTTAGAGGGGAAGTGGACCGCCGGTCGTCCAGATGACCATAAAGTAAAAAAAGAACAACCTGCTGTTTTCCTGCAGCCGTTTAAAACCCATGACGACGACAGAAGCTGTTCAAAAGAGAGCTATGAGCTACCGTACGGTATGCACTAATGATCTGCACAAGCGAGGACAGACAACCGCTACAGTATGTGAACAGTTCGTTGGAAATGTGTTCAAACTAAGAGAAGGATTTCAATAAGAATGGAACATTAACCAATTATGTTACGTAATAGTATTTATAAAGTTAACCTCTTATTTAAACCCTGCACTTTGTTGACCCAGGGGTCTATACGTTGTCCCTCCTTTTTTCCCCCTCTACAATGTTTGCGGGATTTATGTTTTTACAAATTGTTACCGTAACATTTACAGCACAGTTGAGCCGCCGTTGTGAGCTTGTAGATGGTCTATTTTCGCTACTATACATAACTAATTTGTGAAATTTAAAGATTGAAATGATACAATTAAAAACGAAATGTCAGCGACCCTTTTGGGAGTGAATCCCTTTTGGTGTTAGCATTATGTTATGCTTTAGCTATTGAAAAATAGCAGATCTACAAGCTCGTAGCGCGCCACCGAGTGGCGCGCTACGAGCTTGTAGGTCTGCTATTTTTTGAAAAATCGAAGAACGACTGACATTTTTAGAATCTGATCTCAGGTCAGAATGGGTTAATCAGACCAGTGTGTTGTCCAGTGGAAACCTCGTATGAATCTGATCTCAGGTCAGAACGGTGGTTCTTCTCTGTGACGAGAGACGATGGAGACGCCACATTTTGCACAGATGTAGCCCATTAGCTCTAACGATTTAGCTATAGGGCACCCGAGCCGGCGACCTTTGTGGGGTCGCACATCGGCCCAAATCTATATGACCGACCATTACCAACCTACAGTATATATATAAAGCAACATTTTCTACATTTCATTATGCTTATAGCATGTCATGACGTGTCAAACTTAAGGGGTTTTCGTGATTCCGAATCCATTCCAAGCATTGGTTTTGCACGAAAAACACTCCTTGGGGGTTCAAACGGCCATCGCCGTCGTCACAAATGTGACGAGGTCATCACATTTGGGCACAAGTGGCTATGGATTAATCGCCCTATAGCTAAATCATTAGAGCATGCCCTGGGCTATACATTTTGGTCGCTTTTAGACGAATTATAGCGCAAAATTACCCTTATATCTCTCCCTAAGCTCCTCCACTAGACGGGGAGTGAACATTAATGCAGTGGGTGGTTCTGCCATGTGACCAGAGACGGGGGAACGGTGAACGTGAATGCCGTCAGTCAGTCAGTCTCAAGTCAAAGCGCCGGACATGTGCAAACGAGGCATGTCTCCTTTGCAAACACACCGTTTCTCCTCCTCCACCCTCCCTCCCCTATCCCCGTGTCTTTTGACTTCCACATAGCCTCCGACCTCTAAGGCCTTAGAAATGTCTTCTACATCCTGACAGTTTTCTGAAAAAGCTAGGTTTCTATGTCAGTCGTTCTTCGATTTTTCAAAAATAGCAGACCTACAAGCTCGTAGCGCGCCACTCGGAGCTATGAGCTATGAGCTTGTAGATCTGCTATTTTTCAATAGCTAACCATTCTCTGCCCTCTATACGGCGTAATGCTTAAAGAGTTCGACCGGGCCACGGCGTCCGAAGCTCATACCTCACGACCTGCATGCTCATGAGACATGAGGGTTAACCCATTTTGGACTGAGGTCGATTAAAAAAAGGTTTCTAGTTGGGTCTGTAAAAGTGTCATGTAGTGGTTGTTGTGTCTGAAAAAAATGCTTTTATATAACTGAAGTGTATTGTCTCCAGCTCTTCTCCTGCCTAACTCAACTTGGAAAATGCTGTACTATAGTAGTTATGTCAAGCTGTTTTTCTGTTTTTTTTTTTTGTGTTATGTTTTTTGTTTCTTTCTTCTGTTTTTTTTTTTTTCATTGATTCGTATCTTTTACTTGTGTTCGATTATTCATTATTATTTGGTGTAAAAAAAGAAAACTTTTGAATAAAAACAAAAAAAAAATTTGCTCTGAAATATATATTCAACGCCACATTTTCACGACGTTTCAAAAATAGCAGACCTTACAAGCTCGTAGTGCGCCACTCGGTGGCGCGCTATGAGCTTGTAGATCTGCTATTTTTCAATAGCTAAAGTAGAACGGAATGCTTAAAAACACCAAAAGGGGTTCTCGCCCAAAATGGATTAATATCACACAAGAATCTCCATGTCTCTCTAGGGTGCAAGGCCTGGGATCGATTAGCCGAGGCCCAAGGCCTATGAAAACAATAAAAGAGAGTCCCTGAGGGAGATGTGGAAACATCTGCCTCCTCACACTGTCCCTGCAGTGACAGACAAAAAGAGAGAGACAGGGGTTTCCAACCTAAGAGTGACAAATAGTGCAGAGTATACGACTGCATGTGTGGTGTGTGTGTGTGTGTGTGTGTGTGTGTGTGAGTGTGTGTGTGTGTGCGAGTGTGCTGTCTGTTCCGTTTAAGACGAAACAATGCAGACGAGAGGATGTCCGGCATCAGTAGTAGTGTGTATGAGATGCTAAATCTGGACAGAAGCCTATAGCTGCATGCTCTCTCTCTCGACACACACACACACACACACACACACACACACACAGTGACACACACACACACACACACACACACAATCACACACACACACACACACACACACACACACACACACACACACACACACACACAATCTGGGTTTTAAATCGGTGGATTTTAAATGACAAAACAATGTTGACAATGCGAGGAAACTTTCCATTCTCAACCACCAGCCTCTCACGCACAAGTGATCGCCGGCATTGGAAACAATTCCAACGTACTGTATAGGCACACAAACACAACTATACCTTCACTACAGGAACTGGCCCAGACACAAAGAAAGGCACGCATATAGGCCAAACTTTACATCTCAGACCAAAACAGTCTGCGTATACATAATAGTCTGTGCCAGTAACAACGAGAATGTGTACATCTCCTGGTTTAGCCATGAAACAATCCACTAGTGCACAAGACCACCAGGGCAGTATGAAACAGAATGAATGAGAGCTGGAAAGATTGGATGTGATGTCATAATAAACTTTATTTCTATAGCAGTGGTTTCCAAACCTTTTTCATTTTTTCCCATTTCATTTTTGTCCGCCATATTCCATGGTGTATATTGATGTTGGTAGTGGTACCATTAGGAAAGAAAAAAAGGGCGTTTAAACGTTGATCAAAGGAACAATATTCTTCTACATTCTCTAAGTGTGCAGACTTCTTGTAAATTAAGTAATGCGGATGTTTAACAATCATTTCACTCGTGAGCGTAACATTAAACCAAAAAGGGGTTCCATTCGGTTTCATTTTAGACTTTAGAGTTAAAGATCTAATAAGGGTCCATTTGGTTATACCATTTGCAACTCTCCATCATTTAGTTGGGGCCCACCTGGAACCTCCTGAAGGACCACTGGTGGTCCCTGAAACCCACCGGTTGTAAACCACTGTTATAGCTTTCACACATAAAATACAGCTAAAATGCTTCATGGTCAGCATTGGAAGAAAGTTTACGTCATTCATTTTTGAGTGGTGCAACCACTCCAAGGAACAGCAAGGTCTGTGTCCGCCTATGTGTTCACCTATGTATGTGTTCACCTATATGTATGTGTTCACCTATGTATGTGTTCACCTATATGTATGTGTTCACCTATGTATGTGTTCACCTATATGTATGTGTTCACCTATGTATGTGTTCACCTATATGTATGTGTTCACCTATATGTATGTGTTCACCTATGTATGTGTTCACCTATATGTATGTGTTCACCTATATGTATGTGTTCACCTATGTATGTGTTCACCTATGTATGTGTTGATTGTGTTCACCTATGTATGTGTTCACCTATATGTATGTGTTCACCTATGTATGTGTTGATTGTGTTCACCTATGTATGTGTTCACCTATATGTATGTGTTCACCTATATGTATGTGTTCACCTATATGTATGTGTTCACCTATATGTATGTGTTCACCTATATGTATGTGTTCACCTATGTGTATGTGTTCACCTATATGTATGTGTTCACCTATGTGTATGTGTTCACCTATGTATGTGTTCACCTATATGTATGTGTTCACCTATATGTATGTGTTCACCTATGTATGTGTTCACCTATATGTATGTGTTCACCTATGTATGTGTTGATTGTGTTCACCTATGTATGTGTTCACCTATATGTATGTGTTCACCTATATGTATGTGTTCACCTATGTATGTGTTCACCTATATGTATGTGTTCACCTATGTATGTGTTGATTGTGTTCACCTATGTATGTGTTCACCTATATGTATGTGTTCACCTATGTATGTGTTCACCTATATGTATGTGTTCACCTATGTATGTGTTCACCTATATGTATGTGTTCACCTATATGTATGTGTTCACCTATGTATGTGTTCACCTATATGTATGTGTTCACCTATGTATGTGTTGATTGTGTTCACCTATGTATGTGTTCACCTATATGTATGTGTTCACCTATATGTATGTGTTCACCTATATGTATGTGTTCACCTATATGTATGTGTTCACCTATGTATGTGTTGATTGTGTTCACCTATGTATGTGTTCACCTATGTATGTGTTCACCTATATGTATGTGTTCACCTATATGTATGTGTTCACCTATATGTATGTGTTCACCTATGTATGTGTTGATTGTGTTCACCTATGTATGTGTTCACCTATGTATGTGTTCACCTATATGTATGTGTTCACCTATGTATGTGTTCACCTATATGTATGTGTTCACCTATGTATGTGTTCACCTATGTATGTGTTCACCTATGTATGTGTTCACCTATATGTATGTGTTCACCTATGTATGTGTTCACCTATATGTATGTGTTCACCTATGTATGTGTTCACCTATGTATGTGTTCACCTATGTATGTGTTCACCTATATGTATGTGTTCACCTATGTATGAGCACCAGTATGAGTACCAGTAGGGGCGCTGTTGTGCCATGCATAAAACAGAGAGAGGGAGACTGCACAGTTGCCTGCTAATGAGAGAGAGAGAGAGGGGGGGGGGGGGGGGGGGGAGGGGAGTTGCACCACTCGGTTCACACGGTTGTGATTTTTTTTAAAGCACAATAACAATGGCAGTCATTTGAAAAAATGACTGCCATCGTCATTGTTGCCAATTTCTGACTAGCATGCCATCTCTCGTCTCACTTGCGCTCACTGTGTCGGGTGAGCACGTCGACGCCGACACTGAATGGAGAGTAGTATAGTAATAGTAAGTAGGTTAGTAGTAGTAGTATATATTAGTAGTATAGTAGTAAATAGTAGTAGTAATATAGAGAGCCACCTCCAGTGGCTCATATAAGTGCTATTGACCATGAAGCCTACACTGACTCCCTCCCTGTTGAGTCACAACAGGGAATTCTGCACCCGCTTCTATAGCGAGCTTATACTGTTATGTTTTCAGGAAGAAGAAAAAAACTCACGCTTGGAGCCCGTGGCGTCGCAAAAGGGGGGGGGGGACCCCCTGCCGCATGAAAATATGACATCTGCTGTACTGTATAATGACCGTGTCCGGTTCGTGAAGGAAATGACCGTATACGTGCGTGTGTGCATGTAGATGTGATCAAAATTGGAAGCGACAACCATACAGTGGTTTTGAACTCCACTGAGAGAAAAACCATAAAGCCTATAGACAAGTTTGCTATACAGACCAGTCCAGCTGCTTCCGTTATCTCTCCCACTATAAACTAAAGGGACATATACTGTAGTGTACTGTACATCATATCGTGATACAGTATGGGGTTGGTTGGGGGGGGGGGGGTGTTCATAGTGGTGGTGGTGTTCAAGCTTTAGCTATTGAAAAATAGCAGATCTACAAGCTCATAGCGCGCCACCGAGTGGCGCGCTACGAGCTTGTAGGTCTGCTATTTTTGAAAAATCGACTGACATGGAAACATACGTAGCTTTTTCGGAAAACTGTCAGGTCAAAATGGGTTTAAAAAAAAAACACCTTAGGTTTTTAGTTTTTTGGGGGGGGAACGTCTGCCTTATGGAACGTCGGAGGAGGTTCTAAATCACATCGCCGGATTCCATTGAAGTCTGGTCTGCCGTCCAGCTGGACAGGGGAGTGGGAGAGAGAGAGAGAGAGAGAGAGAGAGAGAGAGAGAGGGGGAAGCCATAGTCCAGCTGTCCACCTACACACAACCCCACCACAGCCTCCTCTCTCCATCTGCTGCAGAGGGGAAACCTCCACGGACGCCGAAAAAAAAAAAAAAAAAATAGAACTTCCGTCATGGAAACTTCTGTAAAGGAATCTTTTTGGAGAGAACGGTGTGGTGGAGGGAGGGAGGGAGATCTCTCTCAAGAGTCGATTTCGTCCTCGACTGATACCGTGGCCGAAAAATGTTCCGTCGACTTTCCACTGACGAAAACGAAATGGAAACTATACGAAAACTATAAACGTGCTGTTCATTATTACTCCGTCCAATTCCCACAGCGACGTCTGGGGGGTGCACACTTAGTTTAGACCAGTCATTGGTTAGACATGGGTTAAGGTTATATAGGTTTAGGTGTCCTGCCCCGTGGGAGGTTAGGGTGCAGGGTTTGAGATCAGGTTGTAGTTGTTGTATAGGACTAATGACCGGTCTAACCAATGACTATATAGTCTAAACCAAATACTGTCTAAACTAAGTACTGCACCCGACGTCTGACTTCACCCTGCAATTGCTATAGATATATAGTACCTCTGACTGGCTTCCCAGAGTTCAGAGACTGTCCTGCTTCGCTTATTACAGAGTCCAAGAAACACACCAGGGGGGTTGGCGGGAGGGGGGGGGGGGAGTTCGATTGGGAAAGCCAGGGCGAACCACTAAACAACTGTACAAACACAAGGTCGGTCGGTTCCACGAGTCTGGGCTTTGCCTGATTACAGATGTCAGATGTACACTAGAGATATGTTACAGTAATGTGGTGGTATAGTGGCCACGGAATGCTCTCAGCCCTGGGGGGGGGGGGGGGGGGGGGAACACAGAGAGAGGACTTGGAAAAGGACTAAAATGTTTGGCAGAGAACAGTCGAGACATTTCTCACCACCGGGCTTCCACCAATATATTATGTCACCGTGTTAGCCTGCATGCTGCGCGCAGAAGTGTTTTCATAACTCCTCGGCGAGGCGATATGCGAAGTGATATGTTATCAAAACAAACCCACCGCACGCACGCACGCACGCACGCACGCACGCACGCACGCACGCACGCACGCACACACACACACACACACACACACACACACACACACACACACACACACACACACACACACACACACACACACACACACACACACACACACACACACACACACACACACACACACACACAGTACATGTGTGAATACTGCAAATGCACACACATACAAATATGGTACACAAAGTATGCCAAAATCAAGAACACTGCTGTGTTCGCCTCAGAATGTGCAGTGCTGATTTATGGAGATTATCTTGTTGAACAAACATGTGTGAATGTCATAACTCATAAAGCCTCCGTTTTCTAAAAGATCGTTTTCATAATTTCATCCAAAACCCAATTGCAGAGAGATACCACTGGCAATCTGTGTTGGGAACTCACGGCGGTGGTAACTTCCAAGTTGGCCTGCATGCAAAAAGAAGACCATTCCTGTAAAACGCTACATTAAAACTCTTTCAGCGCCACCTGGTGGTCACCAGTTTAGGCTTTGAGTGCCAATTCTCCCATTATAACAAAATAAATAATTTGTAATTATATTATGCATGTAATGTGCATATCATCACCTGTACACCAGATTAGAGGAATTTTCTAAATATATATATATATATAAAAATAAAAAAAGATAATAATTTGTATTTATTTTTAATCCCAAGAGAAGACGTCTTGTCGTCCGTAGCAACCGGTACAGAATTGGCAATTAGACGTCTTGACGTGTCAATCCGCTGCCTCCGAGATAAATAACCAACACTAAAAGTTCACAAAGCGTGCACTAAAACCGTGCGTGCGTGGGTTGTCTGTTCCTGGTTACGTTGAGATAAGATAAGATACGATCTTTATCGTCACTGTATGAGACACACAACGGAATTCCGTTTAGTGCAACCATAACATGTAACAGTATCAACAGCGAGAACACAAAGGACAAGAGAAAAAAACACTGATGGGGCAACTTCATGGCATAAATGTCCGTCAAGTCATCTCAATCCATTAATAAGCATTCTTCTAATGCACCGTTAAAAATAGTAAAATACACCAATAAAAAGATAAGTAGATAAAATAAGGGGGACCACACTGTTATAATCTGATCGCCCATGGCTGTGTACTTGTACGTGAGACAGTGTACTTGTGTATTGTGTACTGCCTGAACACACTACCTGTCTGTCAAACCAGACGAAGGTTCAGTACTTAGAGTTTACAACACACACAAGGGGTCGAGTAGACAGCATGTGGTGTTACTGTGTGCATTTCTAAAACTAGAAGGTCTGCCAGGCCAGGTTGCCTATACTACTGTGTCAGTCATCGTCAGGCGGTGCACCTGTCAGGGCACGAGGAAGCTGTGGTGGATATAAAAAGTTTGTATGCGACAGAGCGTGGTAAAACTTCCACCTTGAGGGGAGCAGATTAAAATCGCTATGCGACGAGTGCAGGGAGTGCAATTAGATGACCTGGGCTGTCTTTGTGTCTCTGAATTGGTCCAGGTGACATTTAGATTTAGATCAGTAAGGTACATACGTTCACAAATCTCCCCACAATGATATTGGCACACCAACAGATCATAGTGAAATCAAGACTTAATTGTCAATATCCTTAACCGTATTTACTTCATTGCCCTAGCTGGGCTCCACAGAGACCATCCTTGGCTGCCCACATTTTCTCTACATCAAATATTTTCACCAAATGTTTCCAGATTTGAATGAATATTTGCCTATTATGACATGAATAGGGGTTTGAGGGTCATCCCATTTTAGGCGGGAACCCCTTTTGGTGTTTAAAACATTGTTATAATTTAGCTATTGAAAAATAGCAGATCTACAAGCTCGTAGAGCTTGTAGGTCTGCTATTTTAGAAAAATCGTAAAAATGTGGCGCAAATCTTTGAATATAATATTCTTTCAAAGTGAATGTTTTTAAATCAGGTCTAAATGGGTCAAGGTGGTATCTTTTGTATCAGTGTGCTCTCTCTCTTCATGCATGGGTGTTTGCACGTGCGCGGCTGCGTCGTGTCATTTGTACTTGTGTGTATGTGCGTACGCAGTAAACGCTGCAAGCACTCGGCCGAATGAAAGCCCCGAAAGCTCCTCTGAACAGACACTGACTGAACGGTGCCCGTCAGTCCTCCTCCCATCGTCCCCAATATCATATCACGCCATGTGCCACACCACCACTCTCACAAGAATGTGGCCACAAACATGTTTCTCGTGGACACATTCCCTTTTCGTCCGCAATGGAAACATTCCTGTTTCGAGTGGCGAAGGCAAAGCTGTGCAGTCAAAGCTTATAGCAGAGGTTGACTCATGGTGGATGGAGAGAGAGAGCGAGAGAGGTTGACTCATGGTGGATGGAGAGAGAGAGAGCGAGAGCTGTGAGAGAAAGAGAAATGCCTTTATTCCAGAATGCTGGCAAACTGCTGACTTCCTGAATCCTCCTCAACCCGTGACCTTTGACCCTATAGGCCTCAGACGAAGCGTGTGCCCCTCTCAGCGGTGGGAAAGTAACTAAGTATGTTTACTTAATAAGTACTGTACTTAAGCAATTTTGAGGTGTTTGTACTTTACTTGAGTAAGTCGAATTTTCCGTAGTTGTACTTCTACTCGAATAAAAGTACAACAGTACAGTATTTGCCTCTGAAATGTATTGCACTACAATTATTTGACAACTTTAGTTACTAGTTACTTTGTAGAATTACATTCTAATGACATTACAAAATATACAGCCCTGTATAAATTTTTGGCCACATTTGTTATACATTTGAAAAACATAAACTGGGACAAGTACTTTCTACTTTTATAGTACTTTAAGAACATTTTGATGCCAATACCTTTTCTAAAATTGCAGCATTGATACTTTTACTTAAGTAAAACATTTGAGTACTTCTTCCACCACTGGCCTCATAACCTCCCTCCCACTGGAGGAGTTTCAGTCAGCAGCCCTTCCGCCCCCACCCCCCCCTCACATAAATAGAATTAAAAGAGCGTGAACGGGCGCACACACAACGAAGCAAGCCCACAACACACACATTCACACACTCGCGCACGCGGTGCTCAGAGCAAGATGGGGTCAGAGCAACAGATAGCGAACGGACCCGGAGGAAGTTAAACAGACTGATGAAAAGGGTCACTGATTCCTGTTTGTTTTTTCACCCTGAGGGAAAAAAAGAAAACGTTGTAACTTTGGTCACCATTGAGAACATGGGAAATATACCTGTGAGAAACGAGCAGACGATTGTAATGCACTTGATCACATGATGTAAAGTACACAATGACATTGTGTAAAGTACACAATGACCAAAATAAAAACATAATTGCAAAAAAAAAAACGAAAAAAGACTGCAGGGGTCGGGAAACAGGACAGACACGGAGGCCGTGTCGAGAAGGATAAAAAGTCAAAGTCAAACATTTCTAAAAGCTCACAAACCCACAAATGTTCTCAAGAAACACTTACAATAACTTCGGTTTAACCACTTAAACCCTAATACTTTGTTGACGGGGGTATACCCAGGGGTCTATACTTGGTCCCCTTCCTTTATTACACCAAAGCTCTTCAATGAAAAATAGCTGATCCACAATCTCACTAACCTTTTGTATTGTGACACTTTGTGAGCTTGTAGCTTAGCCATTTTTCACCGAACGTTCTCTTCAGAGTCTCTTCACCTTTGACATATATACCCAGAATAGGGATGCTATGGTTAAATGTGTGTGCGCTAGGTGCATGCGTGTGCATCTGCATCCACAAAGTGACCGCAAAGAAAATGGAACGCTGCAGGGTGTGACATGATGTGACACATCCAGACAGCAGCACCACAGTCACCACAGGGCCACTGGCAGCCTGCCTGGCAGCCTGGGTCTCGAACCACAAACTCTCTCCGCTCACGAGTGACCAAACAGAACATGCATCCATACCGTATGCACGACGAGGTGATGGAAGTATCAAGTATGTGTCACGGTTTGCAGGTGTTATAGGACCCAAGTGCAGGAAACTCAAACAAAGGCAGGACAAGAAGATCACATACACTTGACTTTACTTAGGAAATTACATAGGATAACAGAAGTACATTACACTGAACATAAAACCCTGACACCAACTTGATATCCAGCACTGAACAAACACAAGGCAGAGTTTAAATAGTCACTGGAGCCAACGTCATCACCCAACCTGGCTCAGCTGGTTCCCACAGGTGATGGCACTCAGGGCAATCAGAGTCAGAGGAGCAGGACGTGGGAGAGAAAGAGGAAAATCATGGACAAACGGAGGGGCTCAGGACGTGACCATGACAGTATGGGGCCCTTTCAACATCAGAAGGAGTGTGCGCCATGTGACTTTAGTCACATTAAGCCTCATGTATACTTGATCGTACATCCCGTTGCGCACCAAAGATTGCACATCTACAAGTTCACAACAAGCTTGTGAGCTTATAGTTTGGCTATTTTCGGTGTGTGACACCGCCGGCGCAAGTATACGTATAAATGAGCCCATTGCACTTACTGTACACATATAACATGTTTAATTGAGTGTTTCTGAAAATATATGCCCCTGCGCACGCCGCACACACGTATACGATATGTATGGCGTGGAGCAGTCGCCGCGCCCCTGCCGGGGAATTACGACAGATTTAACGAGGGGTGTTTCTCTGCTGTGCGAAACGGCTACTTAATGCTTTTTCTGTGTGAATAGTAAATGTTTATGGCCATACTGAATCGGCCCCGACGTGAGAGACGGAGAGAAAACTTTAACTGAACAGACTAAAAAGAGACGATTTACAAAGGGATGGCGGCAGAGAACACATGGGAGGAAGATGGAGAGTGACGAGATGATAGGATCAGCTGTGGTCTTGTCTGCGTTAACGTACAGTATGTACAGTATGTACAGTACAGTATGAACATATGCAGTGGTGGAAAGTAACTACACACATTTACTTAAAGGGACACTTCACCCCTTTTGCAACCAGATCTTATTTTAATGATGTTTAGGAGACAAGAAACATTTCCTGGGGGGTTTTATGTGGGTAATACTGTATGTGTTTTTAGACATTTTAGTACCCCAATGCCCACAATAGACACTGGGCTCACTTACTTCCTGGACTACATGTTGTCTCAGTAAGACAGCCCTCCCCCTATCCACGAGGAGGAGCAGTGCACCAAAGCATTATGGGAATTGTAGTCGATTCTACAAAATGTCATGACAGTTTTCTAAAACAAAAACTATGTTTCTGTGTCATTATGTTGTTCCTGGGACCCCCAGAAGCAAAGATTTGAGTTAAAAATGTTCGCTCTGAAAGAATATATATTCCAAATTTGAGCCACATTTTTTTGTAGCGCGGCACTCTGTGCCGTGCTATGGGCTTGTAGATCTGCTATTTTTTAATAGCTAAAGCATAACATAATGCTTAGAACACCAAAGGGGGTTAAGTGTCCATGATGTCATGTCTTGAAATACTAAAATATCTAAAAACCCATATTACCCACATAAAAAACACAGGAAAGTGTTTCTTCTCAAACATCATTAAAATAAGATCTGGTTGAAAAAGGGTTGAAGTGTCCCTTTAACCCATTCTGACCGGGCACCCATTTTGGTGTCAGCATCATGTTATGCTTTAGCTATTGAAAAATAGCAGATCTACAAGCTCATATCGCGCCACCGAGTGGCGCGATACGAGCTTGTAGGTCTGCTATTTTTGAAAAAAATCGAAGAACGACTGACATTTTTAGAATCTGATCTCAGGTCAGAATGGGTTCATCAGACCAGTGTGTGTCCGGCGGAAACCTCGTATGAATCTGATCTCAGGTCAGAATGGGTTAAGTATACTGTACTTAAGTAGAATTTTGAGGTATTTGTAGGCTACTATTTGAGTCTTTCCAACTTCCAGTAGGCCTACTTTTACAGATACTTTGAGTACTCAAAGTATTGCTACGTATACTTAACAATTGAGTACTTTTTCCACTACTGAACATGTCACTACTGTATAAGTGTATATGCAACGCTGTACTTGTAAGTATGTTTTGTGTCTCAAACTCAAAGCAACACCATTGTGAGTTTTAACAAACCTGTTAAGAGTGACACATTTAAGGAGGAAAACAAGAGCTTAAGATACGGAGGGTAGAATGGAGGGGTTCGTGTTTTCTTCAGTCTCCGACAGAGAAGTTACCGTACTGTATACAGTAGGTCCAAGTTTACAGTCCCCCCTCTCTCCGACAGACGCACGTGCCCACATGTGCACGTTCGCACACACAAGCGCACACATGCGCACTCACGCGCACGCACACGTACACACACAAACACACGAGACGCTGTTTGCTTTACTGCCCTGACCTACAAACACGACAACACCAGTCATCAATTAAGACTTTTTTACAGACCTATATGTGTCTTTTAATTAGGGTGGTGGGGAAGGGGGGTGTGCACGGGAGAGGGGAAGGGGAACGGGGTGGGTGGGTGATAAGAGCTTTTATATAGACTTTATTTCCGGAGTCTAAGTTAGAGCAAAATAAAAAACAACCTGGCACAATGGCTTTGTTTGTGGTTTAGTCGCACTTATGTTCAGCGACATCTTTTAAATCACCGGTTTAACCCATTCTGGGCGGGAACCCCTTTTGGTGTTCTATAACCCTTCTGGACGGGAACCCCTTTTGGGGCTCTGTAGTATGTACAGTATTATATAGATATTTTATGCCGTTAGTTAAATATTTTAAGTTTTTAGAATCGGCCTCAGTCCAAAATGGGTTAAAACACTTTTTTTTTGCAGACAAGCTTTGATATATATATTTTTTATAACGTATATTTATTGGTTTTAACTAAATTAACACACACACACACACACACACACACACACACACACACACACACACACACACACACACACACACACACACACACACACACACACACACACACACACACACACACACACACACACACACACACACACACACGCCAGAGCAGAACCTCTGCCCTAAATGTTTCACATCGGCCTGTCATAGCGCCACCAGGAGGCCGAAACACATTTTTGGATATTTAATCGAACATATTTGCGTGATTTGCGAACAAATCCTGATTGGCTAAGATTGGCTTCCGAAGATTCGAACAAAATGCCTCAAATCATGAACACAGCGTCCGATTGCCGTGACACTTATTTGCACGCTCATCCCACAAATCAACATATTTTGTCTGCCAGATTCCACCCACCTCTACGATGACTGAATCACGAACATGGCCCACCAACAACCTAACTGTATCTGAACTGTCACGAACATGGCCCACCAACAACCTAACTGTATCTGAATTGTCGGAGACAGTTTGGTGCTCCGAAAACCTATACCCGGGTTGTGCAAGGACGCGCTGTGATTGGCCAGTAGCCCTGGCCACTGGCCAGGCAAACACTCTCGCCAGAACATGATTCACTATTCTGTCCATATCGGGTCGCAACTCGAACGGCCCAGAGT
>NC_139716.1:30154350-30190539 GCF_964188405.1 Protomyctophum parallelum | reverse complement strand
CTAGCAAGGCAGGCATATTTCTCTGGCATTATTAACGAGAACAAGACAAATGCCAGAGTCCTATTCTCTACCATTGATCGACTTTTAAACCCCCCCAGTCCTACAAGCAGTCATTCCCGGCCTCTAAAGCTAAGTGTAATGAGTTTGCATGCTTTTTTGATAACAAAATCTTTAACATTAGAGCTGATATTTTGAATGGTGCTGTTGCTAGTGCAAACCTTCAAACAGCAGCTAACGGTCCCAGGGTAGATCTCTCCAGGGGGAGCCTATTATCGTTTTGCGCAATTGATGAAGACGAACTCCGCAAAACCATATCACAGATGACATCTTCCTCCTGTTCATTGGATACAATTCCCACCACCTTTCTCAAAGAGGTCTTAGACAGTGTGATTGGAGATATCCTAAAAATTGTAAACAGCTCTCTACAGACAGGCGTCTTCCCAGACTCTCTGAAGACGGCCGTAGTCAGGCCCCTACTAAAGAAACATAATCTGGATCCCTCTGTTTTGGGTAACTATCGACCCATTTCGAATCTGCCCTTTCTGGGCAAGGTTTTGGAGAAATGCATCTCTCATCAATTGGACGTATTTCTACAGAGCAATGATGTGCACAACAAATTCCAATCTGGCTTTAGGAAAAATCATAGCACAGAAACTGCCCTTGTAAAAGTAATGAATGATCTTAGGGTGTCTGCTGACAAGAAACATGTATCCGTTCTCCTACTGCTAGATTTAACGGCTGCATTTGACACGATTGATCATTCAATTTTAATACAGCGTCTGGAGCACTGGATAGGCCTGTCTGGTACGGCCCTGTCCTGGTTCTCCTCCTACCTTTCAAACAGAAGTTACTTTGTCAATCTAGCCGAGTTTGACTCAGACAAACACGACATCAGTTCTGGTGTCCACAAGGCTCGATTCTTGGTCCTCTGCTGTTCTCCTTGTACATTCTGCCATTGGGTGAACTCATTACCAATCACGGAGTCAATTTCATTTCTATGCTGATGATACCCAACTATATCTTGCTGTGGCCCCAGACGATCCCTGTGCTTTGGACCCGCTGTTGACCTGTCTGTCTGGTATCAAGTGTTGGATGAGTGAGAACTTTCTCAAACTGAATGAGGATAAGACGGAAGTTCTCATAATCGGTTCTAGCGAGCAAAGAGAATCAATAATTGGCAGACTTGGCAACCTGACTGTAGAAGGTAACAGTACAGTAAAGAACCTGGGGGTTATTATTGATTCTGAATTGAATTTTAATTCACACATTAATCATGTTACCAAGATTGCTTTTTTTCACCTTAGAAATATTGCACGGATCAGATCCTATTTGTCCTTGGACGATGCAAAAACGCTAATCCACGCCTTTGTTTTTTCTCGGCTTGACTACTGCAATGCACTCTTTTCAGGACTCCCTAAGAAAGCGACTGACAGATTACAACTTGTCCAAAATGCAGCAGCTAGAGTTTTAACTAGAACTAGGATGAGAGAACATATTACTCCAGTTTTGGCATCACTGCACTGGCTTCCGGTTGTTTTCAGGATTGACTTTAAAATTCTGTTACTTGTCTATAAAGCTCTCAATGGTCTCGCACCTCCGTACCTCCGTGACTGCCTACCTAGATATGTCCCTAGCCGCCCCCTCAGGTCCTCCAACGCTGGCCTACTTGAAGTGCCTAAAGGTATGTGCACAAAAAAGTACGGTGAGGCAGCTTTTTGCTTCTATGGCCCAACAGCCTGGAATAAACTTCCATTCGAGCTCAGACACGCACCATCTGTAGACATTTTTAAATCTCAACTCAAGACTCACCTCTTCACCCTTGCTTTTAGTTGAGTTTTATTTATTTTATGTGTTTTTATTTATTTTATGTTCTTATATTCGGTTTTGTTCTCTGCTATTGTTCTATCATTTTAACTACTTGTGTTTTATTGTATTTTATTTTTGTGTCCTGCCCTGTGAAGCACTTTGAGCTGCATTTTATGTATGAAAAGTGCTATACAAATAAAGTTTATTATTATTATTATTATTATTAGATCTACAAGCTCACAACGCATCGGGCTATAAAATCAGCCATTACGACGGTATCATGGTCCGCCAAAATACACTTTAGTTGACTAAATCAACTGTAGATTTAGTTGACTAAAATCTTATGATGTCTAGTCGACTAAAACTAGGCCGACACTAAAGCATTCTGGGTGACTATAAAATATGACAAAAAACTAAATGAAGTTTTATTTCAAAGACTTTATGACTAAAATGTAAAAAGAACCACTGCTCATCCGCTGAAAAAACTTAAAGGGAAGCTTTTACCTCGTTTGTAAATAATTGTGATTTTTCCTCGTGATGTTTTCTCTTGTCTAAATGGACACTTGGTGTCTTTGGGTGCCTTGTAGTTTCACTGAGAACTACAACTCCCATGAGTTATCGTTCAAATTGAAATGTTTGACATAGGTGTGATCAATCATCCAATCAAGTGATGAACATATATTCTGTCCTATATGTCACTTTTTGATTATGCCTGAAGAAGGTCAGTAGACCGAAAGCTTGCTAAATAAATAGATTGTGCACAGATCTGAAGTGTGCGGAGCTTCCCTTTATTTTTTTCTCAAGACTTTATGACTAAAGAGTCATAAGAGTCACTCGCTTTTGGTGTTAGCATTACGTTATGCTTTAGCTATTGAAAAATAGCAGATCTACAAGCTCATAGCGCGCCACCAAGTGGCGTGCTATGAGCTTGTAGGTCTGCTATTTTTGAAAAATCGAAGAACGACTGACATAGAAAGTTAGAAACATAGCTTTTTCAGAAAACTGTCAGGATGTAGAAGACATTTTTTTAATCTGATCTCAGGTCAAAATGGGTTTTAAAGCCAAACATCTAAGGGAAAAAAATACATAACTAGTACAAAAACAAAAGAAAAGCTATAAGGCGGAAACACCAAAAAGACTTTATGACTAAAACTAAAATAAAAATGTGCTGCCCAAAACAAACACTCTGCTTGTGCTCACCCTGGCAGGTCCAGCCGACGGCGCTGAAGCCCGGCTTGCAGACGCAGTCGCTGAGGGCGGTGCTGCCCGGCTGGGAGGTGTACTGGGCGTCGGGGCACGGCAGGCAGGTGCCCAGCCCTCCCGGGGTGCCCTCTGGTTTGTAGGTGCCCGGCGGGCAGGCTGTTTTGTTGGGGAGACACAAGACAAGAAGTTCTCAAACTCAATGCTTGACTCTGACGATTCAAATCTTTTATACTGTCCCGCCTGGGGAACATTGTCCTGCAATACGGCTTGGCAGCCCGAAAAAATGTAATAAATAAGTCTTCTGAAAGAATATAATATTCAAAGATTTGTGCCGCATTTTCACGATTTTTCAAAAATAGCAGACCTATACAAGCTATGAGCTTGTAGATATGCTATTTTTCAATAGCTTAAGTATAACATAATGCTTAGTTAAAACACCAAAAGAAATTAAAAGTCAACTATTTTTGGTTTCAAATGTTTCAAATACTTTAGGGATCCTGAAGAGTTTATATACCGGTACAATAACCAAACGATCTCATTGTGAACACATGGAACAGATTGTATCCAGGCGTTTATATAATAGACTACAAAATAAAGATTTTAATTTAGTTCAGCGTAACTCAGCAAGACGTCAAAAGGTTCAAGAAGATCTAAAACAATTCATGGCGGCGCCCATTATGGCCTATACTATACATTAAACCATTTTGGTAAACGCACGCACGCACACCAGCACACACACGCACTAGACACGCACAAATGCACGTACTGTACACACGAACACACACACTCACAAAATGAGCCTCATAGTTTTGTGCTGGTGTAAGCACACTGAAAATAGCTAATGTAGAAACTCTAAAGTATAGTTATTAATCAGTCATTCCAGTTCCTGGTGGAACCACCTGAGTCAGATGTGTTTTTTAAAGGTGGAGCGATGGGGTTCAGATGGAGGTTTATTTCTCCAACATTCCTGCATTCTTCTTCTATAAATCAGCCTCCCAAACACAAAGAGGAAGAGGAGAGGGAGGAACTGGAAGGCAACTCATACGTGCATGTCGCAATACGAGAGGTCATTTCTGTGCCACGTTGCACCACTAATCACCCCCCCCCCCCCCCACACACACACACACACACACACACACACACACACACACACACACACACACACACACACACACACACACACACACACACACACACACACACACACACACACACACACACACACACACACACACACACACACACACACACACACACACACACACACACACACCCCTCTATGCTCCACTGGAAGTCAACTTTCATCTTTCGCTGAACGCATGATTTGTTGTGAGGGAGGGTCAATAAAAGGAAGTGAGACATTATTAAGCGTGAGACATGTTAAAGTAAACCACACGGTATAAAGTCCAGACTGTTAATCTCAGTGGTTCTCACACTTTGTCAAGGACCCCCAAATCGACACCTGTGCGGACCCCCATTACAAAATATATGCCAAGGACCCCCCATAAGTTTAATTTCAAGGACCCCCCCCCCAGCGTGACATGCATTAGGGCTACGGACCCCCATTCAATGTGCATTTCTATCTCTAGGACGCCATTTTATATTGAAAAAATCACACCCGTGTGAACCGAGTGGTGCAACTCCCCTCTCTCTCACCCCCCCCCCCCCCTTCTCTCTCTCTCTCTCTCTCTCTCTCTCTCTCATTAGCAGGCAACATAGGTGAACACAGACACACATATAGGTGAACACAGACACACGGACATTGCTGTTCCTTGGAGTGGTTGCACCACTCAAAAACAATGTTCATTTAACTCTGAGAGTGTACAAATGGAACCAAATCCATTTGTATACACTCCCTGAGTTACAGACCCATAAAAGGGTCCATTTGGAACTCCCTCAAGGACCCCTAGGGGTCCCCAGACCCCCACTTTGAGAACCACTGCAGGTTAATCTAACCCCGAGAGTGTCCACACTGGCAGTGGTGTACAGAAACGCATTTTTTCTTTCTTCATAGTATTAACCCATTTTGGTGTTAGCATCATGTCATGTAAAAATATAGCAGATCTACAAGCTCATAGCGCGCCACCGAGTGGCGCGCTACGAGCTTGTAGGTCTGCTATTTTTGAAAAATCGAAGAGCGACAGACATAGAAGACATTTTTAGAATCTGATCTCAGGTCAGAATGAAAACTGTCAGGATGTAGAAGACATTTTTAGAATCTGATCTCAGGTCAGAATGGGTTAGTCGACGAAATCAACACTGTGTAACAGAGAAGCCACAGTCATTCCCTCAACCCGACCAGAGGTGTGAATTTCCACTGCCAGCTCTCTCTCTCTCTCTCCCTCTCCATCTAATATTTCTCATCTTACATTTCTATCTCTCTCTCTCTGTCTCTGTCTCTCCATCACTCTCTCTGTCTGTCTCAGCTGCAAGACACACTACCTCGCCGCCCCCCAAAACACACACACACACACACACATACACACACACACACACACACACACACACACACACAAGCAGAGGGGTCAGCCAAGCAGCATTAACCGACCGTAAAGCAGACTGGCACTGAAATACAACCGCTAAACCAAAACCCACATCAAACACACACACGCACACGCACACGCACATGCACATGCACACGCACACGGCGATGTGCAGCAGTGGTAAAGACTGATGCGTGTATCTGGTTTTAATGCATGCATTTCATGTGATGAACAGACTGAACATGTGACTTGTCTTGTCAGAAGAGGCCAACGAGAGTCTGAGTGTCTCTCCTCCCCCCCCCCCTCCCCCCCCCGGGACTCTTATTTTATGGCTTAGTTTAAAGTTTACAGGAAAGCCTAGTTATTTTTAATGTGAATAATAATTCACTCGCTCCGTTAACAGTGGAAACACTGTATCGGGAAAAAATATGGAACCTTTTTTCGCAGGCCGCGCTGCTGGCGCGTTGCTGGCGCTGGCTATAGCTCAAATATGGTGCTCACCTATATACGCACGCACGTACAGTAGATGCGTGCATGTGACCGACACACACACACACACACACACTCACACACACACACACACACACACACGCACACACAAGTACAAGTTTCAGGACAATGTGTGCCGACTGTACGGCAGTGGTTCTCAAACCTTTTCAACTCACGGACCCCACCAAATTACTGTATATTTGTCCGCAGACCCCCCATCAGAGCATTATGTTGTGACAGGGAGCGACCCCCAATAAAAATACGTAGCAGCTCACAACTGCTCACAACTGCTACAAGCTAAAAACAAGCTACAAACACAAGCTACAAACCAAAAGAGCTTATTCAGTTGCAATTATAGGAAACAATTTATATTGACACTTTATTTAGTTATTCTTTCTCTGCAGAACCCCTCCAAAAGACTTACATTTTCCCAAACAGAACTTGATCATGGCTGTCTGATGAGCCAAAATGCCTGTAGTGTTAGTGTAGTATTGTTTTCTTTGTGAATTATGTCACTTTAATGTTGACTATCAATGTCCTGTTGTCATAATACACATTGACACCCTCCAACAGCGGCCCGGTATACCATGGCCAGCTGTAGCACAGACTTTGCTGGGATCATAATATACCAGATGTGAAATGGTATTTTGTTTTGTCTGAAGATATGGGATAGCATAGCAACATGCGGAAATATGTTTACTCACTCCTTTGTAATGTGTTTAAAAACAATCTGGTTAAATAGTGGTAGTGGTTTAACCAGATTTTTTTTAATGCTATATTAACTTATTTTGCTGCATGGTTGGGGTCTGGGGACCCCCTGGAGGGACCCTGGGAGGGCCCTTGGGGTCCCCAGACTCCACTTTGATAACCACGGCTGTCAAGCTATACTCAGCGAGAGGGAGGGAACGACGGACAGACAGACAGACAGACAGACAGACAGACAGACAGACAGACAGACAGACAGACAGACAGACAGACAGACAGACAATTTAGGCATTTAGCAGACGCTCTTAATCCAGAGCGATTTACAGTAAGCAAGAACAAAACTGGTAATACATACTGTACATAAATAGTAATAAGTATACAAAATAGTCATCAAGAATCATACATAAGCTATGAACCTAACAGTGGGCCGGGACTAATTGCGATTAATTTAGATTAATTAACTACAGAAACATTTATCGTGATTAACTACAGATAAATTAATCGCACCTTTTTTTTCACCGCGGAACGTTTCTCACTGGGCGCTTTTCTATAGTACTGAAAACTGGAAATAATAAAAAGTCACCCCATTTTGTGTTGCCTAGAACTGGAGGTCTGACAAAAAACAGTAACAATATGAAGTAAGTACAGCTTTGTGATGTCACTGAGATGTACTTGTTACTGTTACAATTTTTTTTCAGACCTCCAGTTCTAGGCAACACAGAATGGGGTGACTTTTATTATTATTTCCACAACAGGTATATTAACTAGAAAAAGTGCCCTTCTGGGCACAGGTCTCCACCAGGTTATCCACAGATCCGTGCAGTTAGAGGTAAAAACACTTTTGGGCCAGTTATAGCACCACCTTGAGGCTGAGTTGAAATTGTTCATGTGGCATTTCGTCCTCGGCCTAGTGGGAATGTGCGTGCACAATTTCAGGGAAATCACGCGATGTGTTCATGATTTGCAGCATTTTGTTTGAAACTGAGCACTCCTGTGAACTTTGGAAGCCAATCTTAACCAATCAGGATGGAGTCTGAGAAATCTGAAAGACCCGTTTCGTTGAATGGCTCTAGAGAGACTGTGTACTAATTTGCGTGATGTTTGGACAAACTCTGTAGGTGTACTGTGAAAAGACTTGTTTTGCACAAAGCGGCCTCCTGGTGGCGCTATAACAGGCCGTTGTGGAAAGTTTGGGGCAGAGGTTCATGGTTGGCATCCAGGGAGTGTGTGTGCAAAATTTGGCATCGACCGGGTTAACGGTGGCTGAGAT
Organism: Protomyctophum parallelum; assembly: GCF_964188405.1. Lineage (NCBI taxonomy): Eukaryota > Metazoa > Chordata > Actinopteri > Myctophiformes > Myctophidae > Protomyctophum > Protomyctophum parallelum. Next base: position 30,182,583 of record NC_139716.1, on the reverse strand, counting down.
TAGCTGGTCACGGACGGACACACGGACACACGGACACACGGACACACGGACGGACGGACGGAGTGCAAAACATACTCTCCCCATGCCTTCGGCTGGTGGAGACAATGACAGTAAAATGTTGAAAATGAGTGGCATCCTGTAGTCACTATTCATTGATTCACTGGGATACAAAAAAACATTAAAAAAAAAGGTTTCTCGCTGTTCTCGGGTTGAATATTGATATGCGATTAAAATGCGATTAATCTAGATTAATTAATCGCAAAGCCTCTGATTAATTAGATTTTTTTTTTAATCGAGTCCCAGCTCTAAGTGGAATATAATGAAACGATATGCGTATACAGTACACTATAGAGTGCTATGTCACATAAAATGCTATCTAAGTTATATAAGTTGAGCCTTTGCATACACCCTGTAAGGTCGTCGAGGCTATAGGGCAAGTGCTACGGGCCACGATGGAGTCTGAAGAGGTGGGTTTTCAGACTACGGCGGAAAATGGTAAATGGTGCATTTATATAGCGCCTTTATCCAAGGCGCTTTACACATAGATTGTGCATTACATTCACCCATGCATACACCGATTGCGGCGGAAGCCATGCAAGGTATACCGACCAGCACATCGGGAGCAATTTGGGGTTCAGTGTCTTGCCCAAAAGGACACTTCGACATGTAGACAGGAGGAGGAGGAGCCGGGATTCGAACCGCCGACCCACGGATCATTGGACGACCTGCTCTATACCACAGTCGAGGATTGGGAGTGCAAGAGGCTGCAGTTCTGATTGCAATGGATGGGAAGTGCATTCCATATAGTTTCGGAGCCAGAAGGGAGAAGAGTTTTGGGGGCGTGCGTGTGGAGCAGGGGGCTGCACGATGAAAGGAGAAGCGGCCATCAGTCTGCAGAGGTAATGACTTGGAAGGGGGGACACACAAACACATGCATGTGCTGCCCTGTGTAGACCCTCCTCAGGCTCCGTCGTGCCAAGCGACAGACCCCCCGCCCGACAGTGCACGGGGGAGTGCACTTGGATCTCATCCCCATGGTTTGAATTAATCAATTTTGACCTGGGAAAGATTCTATACAAAAATGTCTTCTAAATGCTGTTATCTGAAAAAAAACCATGTTTCTATATGTGTCAGTGGCTGGCAAACAGTTTCATGTCAAGAACCCCCCAAAAATATATATGTATTTGGCCGCCGACCCCCTGTCTGAAAATATGTTGTTCCAGTAGTGACCCCCCAGAAACAAAGATTTGAGTTAAAAACTTTCACTCGGTGAATATATATTCAAAGATTTGTGCCCACATTGTCACGATTTTTCAAAAATAGCAGAGCGCTACGAGCTTGTAGATCTGCTATTTTTCAATAGTAACATAATGTTTAAAACACCCAAAAGGGGTTCCCGGCCAAAAGGGGTTATAAGCATCGAGCCAGCATATGCTCAGCGGTATGTATGTACCCGTGTGCTGCCCTGCGGCTCCGGTGTGTACTGTGTGTGTGTGTGTGTGTGTGTGTGTGTGTGTGTGTGTGTGTGTGTGTGTGTGTGTGTGTGTGTTCACTGTACCACCATACCCTTCATTTAGAGGGGAAGTGGACCGCCGGTCGTCCAGATGACCATAAAGTAAAAAAAGAACAACCTGCTGTTTTCCTGCAGCCGTTTAAAACCCATGACGACGACAGAAGCTGTTCAAAAGAGAGCTATGAGCTACCGTACGGTATGCACTAATGATCTGCACAAGCGAGGACAGACAACCGCTACAGTATGTGAGCAGTTCGTTGGAAATGTGTTCAAACTAAGAGAAGGATTTCAATAAGAATGGAACATTAACCAATTATGTTACGTAATAGTATTTATAAAGTTAACCTCTTATTTAAACCCTGCACTTTGTTGACCCAGGGGTCTATACGTTGTCCCTCCTTTTTTCCCCCTCTACAATGTTTGCGGGATTTATGTTTTTACAAATTGTTACCGTAACATTTACAGCACAGTTGAGCCGCCGTTGTGAGCTTGTAGATGGTCTATTTTCGCTACTATACATAACTAATTTGTGAAATTTAAAGATTGAAATGATACAATTAAAAACGAAATGTCAGCGACCCTTTTGGGAGTGAATCCCTTTTGGTGTTAGCATTATGTTATGCTTTAGCTATTGAAAAATAGCAGATCTACAAGCTCGTAGCGCGCCACCGAGTGGCGCGCTACGAGCTTGTAGGTCTGCTATTTTTTGAAAAATCGAAGAACGACTGACATTTTTAGAATCTGATCTCAGGTCAGAATGGGTTAATCAGACCAGTGTGTTGTCCAGTGGAAACCTCGTATGAATCTGATCTCAGGTCAGAACGGTGGTTCTTCTCTGTGACGAGAGACGATGGAGACGCCACATTTTGCACAGATGTAGCCCATTAGCTCTAACGATTTAGCTATAGGGCACCCGAGCCGGCGACCTTTGTGGGGTCGCACATCGGCCCAAATCTATATGACCGACCATTAACAACCTACAGTATATATATAAAGCAACATTTTCTACATTTCATTATGCTTTAAATATAGCATGTCATGACGTGTCAAACTTAAGGGGTTTTCGTGATTCCGAATCCATTCCAAGCATTGGTTTTGCACGAAAAACACTCCTTGGGGGTTCAAACGGCCATCGCCGTCGTCACAAATGTGACGAGGTCATCACATTTGGGCACAAGTGGCTATGGATTAATCGCCCTATAGCTAAATCATTAGAGCATGCCCTGGGCTATACATTTTGGTCGCTTTTAGACGAATTATAGCGCAAAATTACCCTTATATCTCTCCCTAAGCTCCTCCACTAGACGGGGAGTGAACATTAATGCAGTGGGTGGTTCTGCCATGTGACCAGAGACGGGGGAACGGTGAACGTGAATGCCGTCAGTCAGTCAGTCTCAAGTCAAAGCGCCGGACGTGTGCAAACGAGGCATGTCTCCTTTGCAAACACACCGTTTCTCCTCCTCCACCCTCCCTCCCCTATCCCCGTGTCTTTTGACTTCCACATAGCCTCCGACCTCTAAGGCCTTAGAAATGTCTTCTACATCCTGACAGTTTTCTGAAAAAGCTAGGTTTCTATGTCAGTCGTTCTTTGATTTTTCAAAAATAGCAGACCTACAAGCTCGTAGCGCGCCACTCGGAGCTATGAGCTATGAGCTTGTAGATCTGCTATTTTTCAATAGCTAACCATACCTCTGCCCTCTATACGGCGTAATACTTAAAGAGTTCGACCGGGCCACGGCGTCCGAAGCTCATACCTCACGACCTGCATGCTCATGAGACATGAGGGTTAATATCACACAAGAATCTCCATGTCTCTCTAGGGTGCAAGGCCTGGGATCGATTAGCCGAGGCCCGAGGCCTATGAAAACAATAAAAGAGAGTCCCTGAGGGAGATGTGGAAACATCTGCCTCCTCACACTGTCCCTGCAGTGACAGACAAAAAGAGAGAGACAGGGGTTTCCAACCTAAGAGTGACAAATAGTGCAGAGTATACGACTGCATGTGTGTGTGTGTGTGTGTGTGTGTGTGTGTGTGTGAGTGTGCTTTGTACGTCTGTCTGTTCAGTTTAAGACGAAACAATGCAGACGAGAGGATGTCCGGCATCAGTAGTAGTGTGTATGAGATGCTAAATCTGGACAGATGCTCTCTCTCGACACACACACACACACACACACACACACACACACACACACACACACACACACACACACACACACACACACACACACACACACACACACACACACACACACACACACACACACACACACACACACACACACACACACACACACACACAATCTGGGTTTTAAATCGGTAGATATTTTAAATGACAAAACAATGTTGACAATGCGAGGAAACTTTCCATTCTCAACCACCAGCCTCTCACGCACAAGTGATCGCCGGCATTGGAAACAATTCCAACGTACTGTATAGGCACACAAACACAACTATACCTTCACTACAGGAACTGGCCCAGACACAAAGAAAGGCACGCATATAGGCCAAACTTTACATCTCAGACCAAAACAGTCTGCGTATACATAATAGTCTGTGCCAGTAACAACGAGAATGTGTACATCTCCTGGTTTAGCCATGAAACAATCCACTAGTGCACAAGACCACCAGGGCAGTATGAAACAGAATGAATGAGAGCTGGAAAGATTGGATGTGATGTCATAATAAACTTTATTTCTATAGCAGTGGTTTCCAAACCTTTTTCATTTTTTCCCCATTTCATTTTTGTCCGCCATATTCCATGGTGTATATTGATGTTGGTAGTGGTACCATTAGGAAAGAAAAAAAGGGCGTTTAAACGTTGATCAAAGGAACAATATTCTTCTACATTCTCTAAGTGTGCAGACTTCTTGTAAATTAAGTAATGCGGATGTTTAACAATCATTTCACTCGTGAGCGTAACATTAAACCAAAAAGGGGTTCCATTCGGTTTCATTTTAGACTTTAGAGTTAAAGATCTAATAAGGGTCCATTTGGTTATACCATTTGCAACTCTCCATCATTTAGTTGGGGCCCACCTGGAACCTCCTGAAGGACCACTGGTGGTCCCTGAAACCCACCGGTTGTAAACCACTGTTATAGCTTTCACACATAAAATACAGCTAAAATGCTTCATGGTCAGCATTGGAAGAAAGTTTACGTCATTCATTTTTGAGTGGTGCAACCACTCCAAGGAACAGCAAGGTCTGTGTCCGCCTATGTGTTCACCTATGTATGTGTTCACCTATATGTATGTGTTCACCTATGTATGTGTTCACCTATATGTATGTGTTCACCTATGTATGTGTTCACCTATATGTATGTGTTCACCTATGTATGTGTTCACCTATATGTATGTGTTCACCTATGTATGTGTTCACCTATATGTATGTGTTCACCTATGTATGTGTTCACCTATATGTATGTGTTCACCTATGTATGTGTTCACCTATATGTATGTGTTCACCTATATGTATGTGTTCACCTATATGTATGTGTTCACCTATATGTATGTGTTCACCTATGTATGTGTTCACCTATGTATGTGTTCACCTATATGTATGTGTTCACCTATGTATGTGTTCACCTATGTATGTGTTCACCTATGTATGTGTTCACCTATGTATGTGTTCACCTATATGTATGTGTTCACCTATGTATGTGTTCACCTATGTATGTGTTCACCTATATGTATGTGTTCACCTATGTATGAGCACCAGTATGAGTACCAGTAGGGGCGCTGTTGTGCCATGCATGAAACAGAGAGAGGGAGACTGCACAGTTGCCTGCTAATGAGAGAGAGAGAGAGAGAGGGGGGGGGGGGGGGGGGGGAGTTGCACCACTCGGTTCACACGGTTGTGATTTTTTTTAAAGCACAATAACAATGGCAGTCATTTGAAAAAATGACTGCCATCGTCATTGTTGCCAATTTCTGACTAGCATGCCATCTCTCGTCTCACTTGCGCTCACTGTGTCGGGTGAGCACGTCGACGCCGACACTGAATGGAGAGTAGTATAGTAATAGTAAGTAGGTTAGTAGTAGTAGTATATATTAGTAGTATAGTAGTAAATAGTAGTAGTAATATAGAGAGCCACCTCCAGTGGCTCATATAAGTGCTATTGACCATGAAGCCTACACTGACTCCCTCCCTGTTGAGTCACAACAGGGAATTCTGCACCCGCTTCTATAGCGAGCTTATACTGTTATGTTTTCAGGAAGAAAAAAAAAACTCACGCTTGGAGCCCGTGGCGTCGCAAAAGGGGGGGGGGGACCCCCTGCCGCATGAAAATATGACATCTGCTGTACTGTATAATGACCGTGTCCGGTTCGTGAAGGAAATTACCGTATACGTGCGTGTGTGCATGTAGATGTGATCAAAATTGGAAGCGACAACCATACAGTGGTTTTGAACTCCACTGAGAGAAAAACCATAAAGCCTATAGACAAGTTTGCTATACAGACCAGTCCAGCTGCTTCCGTTAACTCTCCCACTATAAACTAAAGGGACATATACTGTAGTGTACTGTACATCATATCGTGATACAGTATGGGGTTGGTTGGGGGGGGGGGGGGGTGGTGTTCATAGTGGTGGTGGTGTTCAAGCTTTAGCTATTGAAAAATAGCAGATCTACAAGCTCATAGCGCGCCACCGAGTGGCTTGTAGGTCTGCTATTTTTGAAAAATCGACTGACATGGAAACATAGCTTTTTCGGAAAACTGTCAGGTCAAAATGGGTTTAAAAAAAAAACACCTTAGGTTTTTAGTTTTTTGGGGGGGGAACGTCTGCCTTATGGAACGTCGGGAGGAGGTTCTAAATCACATCGCCGGATTCCATTGAAGTCTGGTCTGCCGTCCAGCTGGACAGGGGAGTGGGAGAGAGAGAGAGAGAGAGAGAGAGGGGGAAGCCATAGTCCAGCTGTCCACCTACACACAACCCCACCACAGCCTCCTCTCTCCATCTGCTGCAGAGGGGAAACCTCCACGGACGCCGAAAAAAAAAGAAGAAAAAAAATAGAACTTCCGTCATGGAAACTTCTGTAAAGGAATCTTTTTGGAGAGAACGGTGTGGTGGGTGGGAGGGAGGGAGATCTCTCTCAAGAGTCGATTTCGTCCTCGACTGATACCGTGGCCGAAAAATGTTCTGTCGACTTTCCACTGACGAAAACGAAATGGAAACTATACGAAAACTATAAACGTGCTGCTCATTATTACTCCGTCCAATTCCCACAGCGACGTCTGGGGGGTGCACACTTAGTTTAGACCAGTCATTGGTTAGACATGGGTTAAGGTTATATAGGTTTAGGTGTCCTGCCCCGTGGGAGGTTAGGGTGCAGGGTTTGAGATCATGTTGTAGTTGTTGTATAGGACTAATGACCGGTCTAACCAATGACTATATAGTCTAAACCAAATACTGTCTAAACTAAGTACTGCACCCGACGTCTGACTTCACCCTGCAATTGCTATAGATATACAGTACCTCTGACTGGCTTCCCAGAGTTCAGAGACTGTCCTGCTTCGCTTATTACAGAGTCCAAGAAACACACCAGGGGGGTTGGCGGGAGGGGGAGTTCGATTGGGAAAGCCAGGGCGAACCACTAAACAACTGTACAAACACAAGGTCGGTCGGTTCCACGAGTCTGGGCTTTGCCTGATTACAGATGTCAGATGTACACTAGAGATATGTTACAGTAATGTGGTGGTATAGTGGCCACGGAATGCTCTCAGCCCTGGGGGGGGGGGGGGGGGGAGCTAGAACACAGAGAGAGGACTTGGAAAAGGACTAAAATGTTTGGCAGAGAACAGTCGAGACATTTCTCACCACCGGGCTTCCACCAATATATTATGTCACCGTGTTAGCCTGCATGCTGCGCGCAGAAGTGTTTTCATAACTCCTCGGCGAGGCGATATGCGAAGTGATATGTTATCAAAACAAACCCACCACACACGCACGCGCACACACACACACACACACACACACACACACACACACACACACACACACACACACACACACACACACACACACACACACACACACACACACACACACACACACACACACACACACACACACAGTACATGTGTGAATACTGCAAATGCACACACATACAAATATGGTACACAAAGTATGCCAAAATCAAGAACACTGCTGTGTTCCTGTCTGTTTGGTTGGTTCATGGTTTTGGTTAAAAATGGGTATAAATGGGTCCAAAAAGCCTCAGAATGTGCAGTGCTGATTTATGGAGATTATCTTGTTTAACAAACATGTGTGAATGTCATAACTCATAAAGCCTCCGTTTTCTAAAAGATCGTTTTCATAATTTCATCCAAAACCCAATTGCAGAGAGATACCACTGGCAATCTGTGTTGGGAACTCACGGCGGTGGTAACTTCCAAGTTGGCCTGCATGCAAAAAGAAGACCATTCCTGTAAAACGCTACATTAAAACTCTTTCAGCGCCACCTGGTGGTCACCAGTTTAGGCTTTGAGTGCCAATTCTCCTATTATAACAAAAGAAATAATTTGTAATTATATTATGCATGTAATGTGCATGTCATCACCTGTACACCAGATTAGAGGAATTTTCAAAATATATATATATATAAATAAATAAAAAGATAATAATTTATTTTTAATCCCAAGGGAAGACGTCTTGTCGTCCGTAGCAACCGGTACAGAATTGGCAATTAGACGTCTTGACGTGTCAATCCGCTGCCTCCGAGATAAATAACCAACACTAAAAGTTCACAAAGCGTGCACTAAAACCGTGCGTGCGTGGGTTGTCTGTTCCTGGTTACGTTGAGATAAGATAAGATACGATCTTTATCGTCACTGTATGAGACACACAACGGAATTCCGTTTAGTGCAACCATAACATGTAACAGTATCAACAGCGAGAACACAAAGGACAAGAGAAAAAAACACTGATGGGGCAACTTCATGGCATAAATGTCCGTCAAGTCATCTCAATCCATTAATAAGCATTCTTCTAATGCACCGTTAAAAATAGTAAAATACACCAATAAAAAGATAAGTAGATAAAATAAGGGGGACCACACTGACCATGGCTGTGTACTTGTACGCGAGACAGTGTACTTGATATGTATTGTGTACTGCCTGAACACACTACCTGTCTGTCAAACCAGACGAAGGTTCAGTACTTAGAGTTTACAACACACACAAGGGGTCGAGTAGACAGCATGTGGTGTTACTGTGTGCATTTCTAAAACTAGAAGGTCTGCCAGGCCAGGTTGCCTATACTACTGTGTCAGTCATCGTCGGGCGGTGCACCTGTCAGGGCACGAGGAAGCTGTGGTGGATATAAAAAGTTTGTATGCGACAGAGCGTGGTAAAACTTCCACCTTGAGGGGAGCAGATTAAAATCGCTATGCGACGAGTGCAGGGAGTGCAATTAGATGACCTGGGCTGTCTTTGTGTCTCTGAATTGGTCCAGGTGACATTTAGATTTAGATCAGTAAGGTACATACGTTCACAAATCTCCCCACAATGATATTGGCACACCAACAGATCATAGTGAAATCAAGACTTAATTGTCAATATCCTTAACCGTATTTACTTCATTGCCCTAGCTGGGCTCCACAGAGACCATCCTTGGCTGCCCACATTTTCTCTACATCAAATATTTTCACCAAATGTTTCCAGATTTGAATGAATATTTGCCTATTATGACATGAATAGGGGTTTGAGGGTCAACCCATTTTAGGCGGGAACCCCTTTTGGTGTTTAAAACATTGTTATAATTTAGCTATTGAAAAATAGCAGATCTACAAGCTCATAGCACGCCACCGAGTGGCATGCTATGAGCTTGTAGGTCTGCTATTTTAGAAAAATCGTAAAAATGTGGCGCAAATCTTTGAATATAATATTCTTTCAAAGTGAATGTTTTTAAATCAGGTCTAAATGGGTCAAGGTGGTATCTTTTGTATCAGTGTGCTCTCTCTCTTCATGCATGGGTGTTTGCACGTGCGCGGCTGCGTCGTGTCATTTGTACTTGTGTGTATGTGCGTACGCAGTAAACGCTGCAAGCACTCGGCCGAATGAAAGCCCCGAAAGCTCCTCTGAACAGACACTGACTGAACGGTGCCCGTCAGTCCTCCTCCCATCGTCCCCAATATCATATCACGCCATGTGCCACACCACCACTCTCACAAGAATGTGGCCACAAACATGTTTCTCGTGGACACATTCCCTTTTCGTCCGCAATGGAAACATTCCTGTTTCGAGTGGCGAAGGCAAAGCTGTGCAGTCAAAGCTTATAGCAGAGGTTGACTCATGGTGGATGGAGAGAGAGAGCGAGAGAGGTTGACTCATGGTGGATGGAGAGAGAGAGAGCGAGAGCTGTGAGAGAAAGAGAAATGCCTTTATTCCAGAATGCTGGCAAACTGCTGACTTCCTGAATCCTCCTCAACCCGTGACCTTTGACCCTATAGGCCTCAGACGAAGCGTGTGCCCCTCTCAGCGGTGGGAAAGTAACTAAGTATGTTTACTTAATAAGTACTGTACTTAAGCAATTTTGAGGTGTTTGTACTTTACTTGAGTAAGTCGAATTTTCCGTAGTTGTACTTCTACTCGAATAAAAGTACAACAGTACAGTATTTGCCTCTGAAATGTATTGCACTACAATTATTTGACAACTTTAGTTACTAGTTACTTTGTAGAATTACATTCTAATGACATTACAAAATATACAGCCCTGTATACATTTTTGGCCACATCTGTTATACATTTGAAAAACATAAACTGGGACAAGTACTTTCTACTTTTATAGTACTTTAAGAACATTTTGATGCCAATACCTTTTCTAAAATTGCAGCATTGATACTTTTACTTAAGTAAAACATTTGAGTACTTCTTCCACCACTGGCCTCATAACCTCCCTCCCACTGGAGGAGTTTCAGTCAGCAGCCCTTCCGCCCCCCCCCCCCCCCCCCCCCTCACATAAATAGAATTAAAAGAGCGTGAACGGGCGCACACACAACGAAGCAAGCCCACAACACACACATTCACACACTCGCGCACGCGGTGCTCAGAGCAAGATGGGGTCAGAGCAACAGATAGCGAACGGACCGGGAGGAAGTTAAACAGACTGATGAAAAGGGTCACTGATTCCTGTTTGTTTTTTCACCCTGAGGGAAAAAAAGAAAACATTGTAACTTTGGTCACCATTGAGAACATGGGAAATATACCTGTGAGAAACGAGCAGACGATTGTAATGCACTTGATCACATGATGTAAAGTACACAATGACATTGTGTAAAGTACACAATGACCAAAATAAAAACATAATTGCAAAAAAAAAAACGAAAAAAGACTGCAGGGGTCGGGAAACAGGACAGACACGGATGCCGTGTCGAGAAGGATAAAAAGTCAAAGTCAAACATTTCTAAAAGCTCACAAACCCACAAATGTTCTCAAGAAACACTTACAATAACTTCGGTTTAACCACTTAAACCCTAATACTTTGTTGACGGGGGTATACCCAGGGGTCTATACTTGGTCCCCTTCCTTTATTACACCAAAGCTCTTCAATGAAAAATAGCTGATCCACAATCTCACTAACCTTTTGTATTGTGACACTTTGTGAGCTTGTAGCTTAGCCATTTTTCACCGAACGTTCTCTTCAGAGTCTCTTCACCTTTGACATATATACCCAGAATAGGGATGCTATGGTTAAATGTGTGTGCGCTAGGTGCATGCGTGTGCATCTGCATCCACAAAGTGACCGCAAAGAAAATGGAACGCTGCAGGGTGTGACATGATGTGACACATCCAGACAGCAGCACCACAGTCACCACATGGCCACTGGCAGCCTGCCTGGCAGCCTGGGTCTCTAACCACAAACTCTCTCCGCTCACGAGTGACCAAACAGAACATGCATCCATACCGTATGCACGACGAGGTGATGGAAGTATCAAGTATGTGTCACGGTTTGCAGGTGTTATAGGACCCAAGTGCAGGAAACTCAAACAAAGGCAGGACAAGAAGATCACATACACTTGACTTTACTTAGGAAATTACATAGGATAACAGAAGTACATTACACTGAACATAAAACCCTGACACCAACTTGATATCCAGCACTGAACAAACACAAGGCAGAGTTTAAATAGTCACTGGAGCCAACGTCATCACCCAACCTGGCTCAGCTGGTTCCCACAGGTGATGGCACTCAGGGCAATCAGAGTCAGAGGAGCAGGACGTGGGAGAGAAAGAGGAAAATCATGGACAAACGGAGGGGCTCAGGACGTGACCATGACAGTATGGGGCCCTTTCAACATCAGAAGGAGTGTGCGCCATGTGACTTTAGTCACATTAAGCCTCATGTATACTTGATCGTACATCCCGTTGCGCACCAAAGATTGCACATCTACAAGTTCACAACAAGCTTGTGAGCTTATAGTTTGGCTATTTTCGGTGTGTGACACCGCCGGCGCAAGTATACGTATAAATGAGCCCATTGCACTTACTGTACACATATAACATGTTTAATTGAGTGTTTCTGAAAATATATGCCCCTGCGCACGCCGCACACACGTATACGATATGTATGGCGTGGAGCAGTCGCCGCGCCCCTGCCGGGGAATTACGACAGATTTAACGAGGGGTGTTTCTCTGCTGTGCGAAACGGCTACTTAATGCTTTTTCTGTGTGAATAGTAAATGTTTATGGCCATACTGAATCGGCCCCGACGTGAGAGACGGAGAGAAAACTTTAACTGAACAGACTAAAAAGAGACGATTTACAAAGGGATGGCGGCAGAGAACACATGGGAGGAAGATGGAGAGTGACGAGATGATAGGATCAGCTGTGGTCTTGTCTGCGTTAACGTACAGTATGTACAGTATGAACATATGCAGTGGTGGAAAGTAACTACACACATTTACTTAAAGGGACACTTCACCCCTTTTGCAACCAGATCTTATTTTAATGATGTTTAGGAGACAAGAAACATTTCCTGGGGGGTTTTATGTGGGTAATACTGTATGTGTTTTTAGACATTTTAGTACCCCAATGCCCACAATAGACACTGGGCTCACTTACTTCCTGGACTACATGTTGTCTCAGTAAGACAGCCCTCCCCCTATCCATGAGGAGGAGCAGTGCACCAAAGCATTATGGGAATTGTAGTCCAGTTAACCCATTTAGACCTGACACTAGATTCTACAAAATGTCATGACAGTTTTCTAAAACAAAAACTATGTTTCTGTGTCATTATGTTGTTCCAGGGACCCCCAGAAGCAAAGATTTGAGTTAAAAATGTTCGCTCTGAAAGAATATATATTCCAAATTTGAGCCACATTTTTTTGTAGCGCGGCACTCTGTGCCGTGCTATGAGCTTGTAGATCTGCTATTTTTTAATAGCTAAAGCATAACATAATGCTTAGAACACCAAAGGGGGTTAAGTGTCCATGATGTCATGTCTTGAAATACTAAAATATCTAAAAACCCATATTACCCACATAAAAAACACAGGAAAGTGTTTCTTCTCAAACATCATTAAAATAAGATCTGGTTGAAAAAGGGTTGAAGTGTCCCTTTAAGTATACTGTACTTAAGTAGAATTTTGAGGTATTTGTAGGCTACTATTTGAGTCTTTCCAACTTCCAGTAGGCCTACTTTTACAGGTACTTTGAGTACTCAAAGTATTGCTACGTATACTTAACAATTGAGTACTTTTTCCACTACTGAACATGTCACTACTGTATAAGTGTATATGCAACGCTGTACTTGTAAGTATGTTTTGTGTCTCAAACTCAAAGCAACACCATTGTGAGTTTTAACAAACCTGTTAAGAGTGACACATTTAAGGAGGAAAACAAGAGCTTAAGATACGGAGGGTAGAATGGAGGGGTTCGTGTTTTCTTCAGTCTCCGACAGAGAAGTTACCGTACTGTATACAGTAGGTCCAAGTTTACAGTCCCCCCTCTCTCCGACAGACGCACGTGCCCACATGTGCATGTTCGCACACACAAGCGCACACATGCGCACTCACGCGCACGCACACGTACACACACAAACACACCAGACGCTGTTTGCTTTACTGCCCTGACCTACAAACACGACAACACCAGTCATCAATTAAGACTTTTTTACAGACCTATATGTGTCTTTTAATTAGGGCGGTGGGGAAGGGGGGTGTGCACGCTGCCTTCAGGAAAAGGGGAAGGGGAACGGGGTGGGTGGGTGATAAGAGCTTTTATATAGACTTTATTTCCGGAGTCTAAGTTAGAGCAAAATAAAAAACAACCTGGCACAATGGCTTTGTTTGTGGTTTAGTCGCACTTATGTTCAGCGACATCTTTTAAATCACCGGTTTAACCCATTCTGGGCGGGAACCCCTTTTGGTGTTCTATAACCCTTCTGGACGGGAACCCCTTTTGGGGCTCTGTACAGTATGTACAGTATTATATAGATATTTTATGCCGTTAGTTAAATATTTTAAGTTTTTAGAATCGGCCTCAGTCCAAAATGGGTTAAAACACTTTTTTTTTGCAGACAAGCTTTGATATATATATATTTTTTATAACGTATATTTATTGGTTTTAACTAAATTAACACACACACACACACACACACACGCCAGAGCAGAACCTCTGCCCTAAATGTTTCACATCGGCCTGTCATAGCGCCACCAGGAGGCCGAAACACATTTTTGGATATTTAATCGAACATATTTGCGTGATTTGCGAACAAATCCTGATTGGCTAAGATTGGCTTCCGAAGATTCGAACAAAATGCCTCAAATCATGAACACAGCGTCCGATTGCCGTGACACTTATTTGCACGCTCATCCCACAAATCAACATATTTTGTCTGCCAGATTCCACCCACCTCTACGATGACTGAATCACGAACATGGCCCACCAACAACCTAACTGTATCTGAACTGTCACGAACATGGCCCACCAACAACCTAACTGTATCTGAACTGTCACGAACATGGCCCACCAACAACCTAACTGTATCTGAATTGTCGGAGACAGTTTGGTGCTCCGAAAACCTATACCCGGGTTGTGCAAGGACGCGCTGTGATTGGCCAGTAGCCCTGGCCACTGGCCAGGCAAACACTCTCGCCAGAACATGATTCACTATTCTGTCCATATCGGGTCGCAACTCGAACGGCCCAGAGTCAGCGAAAGTGAACTTCGCAACGCTCGACGCGGCAACTCGCTCGCTTCAGCTCGCTCGGTATGGTGTCCCACGTGGCTCAAGTTCACTGGAGACGGCGAGGCCTCCGTCTCCGTCTAGTCCAGAGACTAGAGTAATATAATATATATAGTCCGCAGTTGTTGGAGGCGAGAGGCACAGAGGTGGACTTATCATTGGGCTAGGGTGGGCTGCAGCCCGAGGGCCCCCAACTGGGGGGGGCCCCCCCCCCAAAAAATAAAACATCTATTTTATTTTATTTTTAATGATTTGAAATTGTAAAGTATTGCAATCCAATTCAAGTGAGATTTATGTTTAGTTATTGTATATTTAGTATTATGAAAAACATTGAGAGCTTCTGCTCTCAATGTCACTGCAGTCACATGCCGACAGTTACGCTGTGTTTTCTTGGCGGAAATGCACCGCGCAGCCCACGGGGGCCCTGAAAATTTGTCTATTTGTAAATTTGGCCCTTGGGAGGGTAAATCCGGCCCTGGAGAGGTACCCCCGCGTTGGCCACAGATGCGGGGCGTGGTTATAAGCACAGACCGGGTGGGATTTCGAATGTCGCTCGTCTCTTTCTTTGTTCTGCTCTCACCTCTGTTTCTCTCTCACTCTGGCTCTCAGTCTCTCTCTCTCTCTCTGCTGACTGGATTCTCCACAACAAGCATGCGTAGTTCTGCTGAGACAAGGAATCCCTCTCGTTCCCTTACTAAAAGAACATTCCACCACACACTATAATGTAAACTTCCATTTGAATCAATTCAAACAAAGAAGTGGGGGGAGGAGGGGGGGTTTGAACCCAAAAGTCCTCCTTTGCGTGTCCTCGTGCAATCCCTGGCATTTGCCCTTCAGCCCGCTGCCAAGAACTATGGACCAGAACTGGGTCAGCGTTCACATTTTGAGCACAATTCTTCAGCATGAAAACAACACCGGGAAACACCACAGAGTCAGACTCACGCACACAATAAGCACTTTTAACCATTTTGACCTGAGATCAGATTCTAAAAATGTCTTCTACATCCTGACAGTTTTCTGAAAAAGCTACGTTTCTGTGTCAGTGGTTCTTCGATTTTTCAAAAATAGCAGACCTACAAGCTCATAGCGCGCCACTCGGTGGCGCGCTATGAGCTTGTAGATATGCTATTTTTCAATAGCTAAAGCATTGCTTCAGCAGAAACATTTCTTCAGCAGAAAACAACACTGGGAAACACCACAGAGTCACGCACACAAAAAGCAGGTTTTTTTGGGGGGGTTTTCACAACCTCAGCCATTTCACACTTTCACAGAATATTATATATATATATTTATACACTCATACACTCAACACAACTTCACGTACATTTACAAGTATTCACAATAAAACAAGGAAATAAAATACTAAGTATATTCACCGTAAAACAAGGAAGGAAGTATAGCTATAGACAAAAACAACAGACAACAATGGGAAGTGAACAATACTGAGAACAGACACATGACTGGAGACAAGAGGAAAGCATATGAGCACACGAGAAGGTCTGGGGGAGAAGTGTATTTGGTGAGTTGTTACTCGGGATTCCGAAACCTGCTACCTCATTAGTAGAGGCAGTACAGGACGACAAAATAAATAACTTTTAATTCCATGTGTAGGACTACACATGCACACCAACTCTCCTCTGTGAAATCACATTGTTGTTGTTATTAACAATCCTCAAGGACTACACTATACTCCACCTTCCCACAAGAATATATACCTAGTAGGAGAAAAACTAAATCATTTCTAACGATCTCCTCAATCATGATTAGTTGCGAAAATAGCCGCTCTACAATCTCACAGTGGCATGCAGCCCATTTGCAGCGTGACACGTTCAACTTGTAGATCAGCAATTTTTGGTGTGCAACTGCTTGGCAATGAAGTATCAAGTCACACTACACCCATTTGAAAACATTATTGTTATTAATTAACAATAGTACAATATATTTTG
The DNA here is from genome assembly GCF_964188405.1 of Protomyctophum parallelum. Lineage (NCBI taxonomy): Eukaryota > Metazoa > Chordata > Actinopteri > Myctophiformes > Myctophidae > Protomyctophum > Protomyctophum parallelum. Next base: position 30,165,941 of record NC_139716.1, on the reverse strand, counting down.
CCTATAAAACAAGGCAGGAAGGAGGAAGAGTTTCTCCAAAAAAAGTGTACAGGATTTGTTAAAAGGCTGTTTTTATGTGGACACGCCCACCATGGACCCTGAGTCTGCAATAAAGGCATTCATTTATTTATTCATATCAGCTTCTGGCTAGGGGAAACATTGATATAGGGTTTATGTGCTCTTTCTGGTGTCAAGGTGAATGATGCCATAGCCAACATAACACAGAGACAAAAAGGAAAGAAAGGGTGAGAGAGAGAGGAGAGAGAGATATTTCAAGGACTCCCCCCCCCCCCCCCCCCCCGACAAAGCTCTGAAATGTATTATCTGAGAGTTTGATATAAGGCAGAGGGCGACAGCTAAAGATGAATTTTACATGTTAAGTACGCAGAGTCTGTAAACGGTCAGTATATGCTTATAAATCAGGCCTGGGGTTTTTTGAGTGAGTTCCAAAAAAATCGTACTTTCCACTTACAAATCAAACTCTTAGTACATACGTAAATATCCCCCCCCGGAAATTAAATCACCCAATAAATTCTGCACTGTATGTTTGAAAGTGCCTAACGGAGTGACGGATGGGACTGTTGTGGTGTCTACTGTCTGTGATAGGATAAACAAGACGTATTCTATTGCGTTTCTATACAGCCTTCTGGTATGTGTCAGAACTGTGTGCGTGTGTGTGTGTGCGTGTGTGTGTGTGTGTGTGTGTGTGAGTGTATTATGTGTGCGTGCGTGTGGAAACGTGTGTCTGTCGGTGCGTGTGTGTGCACATGCTCATGTGCATGTGTGTGCATGAATGTGAAAGATTGTTATGTGCATGTGTTAACCAATTTTGGGCGGGAGCCCCTTTTGGTGTTAGCATTATGTTATGCTTTAGCTATTGCAAAATAGCAGATCTACAAGCTCAAAACCGAAGAACGACTGACATAGAAACATAGCCTTTTCAGAAAATGGATGTAGAAGACATGTAGAAGACATTTTTTAGAGAGAAGGGAAGGGGTTGAAAGTGAACGAACCCCTGTGCGAAAAAACAAAAGAGACGAAGATACGGTACAGTATACATCCAACCGAGCGACGGACACATTGAATTATGACCGGATGACCCCCCTTTGGGGCTCAGTCAGGACTCGGAGTGATGCTGTGCATTTCCACATGGGAATTAAGGGGCTCTATAACAAAACAAATATGAAGCTATATCAACTCCAAACAATAGCTTATAGAGGTCATACGGCGTGCGCGGAACACCGGGCCGATATATCACGGGGAAGAAGAATCTATACGTCAGCAGTTTCCATTTGAGGACAGACGATGTGGAACAAGCACGCCTCCAGATAATCTCTATGAGCGATGGCATACCACCGTGGTGGTGGGGGTGCGTTTATTTTGTGGCACACTTCAAAGGGGGAGAGGTCCAGCTGGCCCATAGCCTCCTTCACATAATATTCACAGACACCTACAGTAAGGTGGTTCTCTCTCTGGTCTGACGACCAATGAGCAGAGTACTGTACTATGTGAGGCCGATAACAGATACAGTATGCATGCAATCACTCACACGTACACTGTGCACGTGCAGTAACACATGCACCAACATGTTTGCATTCGCGCGCGCGCACACACACACACACACACACACACACACACACACACACACACACACATTGATATTTAAGAAGCACGGCACTGTAGAGAATCAGTTTTCCCATTGCTTTTGTTCTTGTTTTTTTCTGTTCTTTTTCCCCCCTTTTATTATTTGAATCATTAATAAAAGGTGGGCATAATAATAAGCTTCGGCTTCAGCCCAAACCTTTTCAGTCAAACTGTAACTTTGTAACCCTCATTCTGAATGTTCAACTGTTATTGTTTAAAAATGACTGAGATAAATTAACACACACACACACACACTTTTCTATTTTGGAACTATTATGTTGAAGTGGTCATCTGTGAGACCAGTTGGTTCTCAAGGTAGGGTCCGGGGACCCCCCTATAGTGTCCTTGAGAGGGTTCCACGGGGGTCCCTGCAGCAAAATGAGGAACAGTTCTCGTTCTCTCCTTTCCCTCCGATATAAGTCAGAGCGACGACAGCGCTGCTTTTCGTAAAATGTCATCGAATATGAAACATAACGATTGAAGGAAAAATGTTGCGAAACCTCAAATGCTTTCTGAGTCAAAGGGTGACGGCCCGGGGCTGCCCGACGACTATAGCGTGCTGCCAAAGCCGCGACTCCGTGTGTGCACCGAGTTTTTTGCGGTTTACGAAAAGCAGAACCAACCTGCAAGTCTGTGCCAGCGTCACGCCACAGTAACAGTACATGGCTGCCACCTCTGTCTGCCACTCAGGCACTCTGGCAACCCCCCCCCCCCTCCCCAAGGAAAAGCAAAAGAGAGTGCCCGTAATAACTCACACAACACCTGTGGTTCAGCCAAGCCGCGCGAGGTTAAAGCAACAACATTAAACAGAGCAAAAATCTACAACGTTTTGTCAACTTTGTTGGTTTCCTGGTTACCGGTTCATTTTTTTTTACAGCAAATCGAATTATGCTTTTTTAAAGTTCAGAGCAAAACCCTCCTCAGACAGAACGTATGGTATATTATACAGCTTAACAGCCAAAACAATCTTCAATGGACTGCAGTGTTCAAAGATGATTTTTCTTTTTCTTTGACTTCTTTGACTGCTTGCGGTATAAATAAAAATGAGTTGGCTGAGCGGTGTGTGTGTGTGACAAGTGTGACGAAATGAAATGTGTGAGACCGTGTCTCATAACAGAAAAATAAGAAAGAGAAGAGAGAGAGAGAGAAATTGACAGACGGGAGGGAGGAGAGGAAAACATCTTTTTTGTGGGGGCCGGGAGTGTCTCTCGCTGTGTCCTTTTCCTTTTTCCTTGGTGCCGGCTGAGACCAGCTCCGCAGTCTGCCCTCTGCTATTAATTAAACCATCAAACACATTAATAAGGCAAAGCAGACCCTCCGGTCTCGACAGCATCTGAGGGGAATTAGGGCGGCGTGTGGCTGGGGAAAGACGACCCCGATGCCCTCAGCACTTGAACGCCCCACCCCGCTTCCAGGTTTTGCTTCTCTCTCTACTGTATGTGCGCCTCGACCTAGACTGTACTCTTCTTTACCCCCGCCCCCCCTCTTTCCAGAATATGGTACACACTTCTCTCACAATTCGCTATTTAAAAAACAAATCACACCCCACGTGTGAAGTGAGCGGTGCCTGCCTTTGAGCGGTTGATCTGCTGCACCCACTATCAAGTAGTAAGTGAGGTCATAGTAATTTATTTTGCCATTGACTTGAACGGGAATTGGGGGGCGGAATTGTTTTCACATAACAAACAGCTCAAGATTTTAAAAAAGCCAGCACGTGGGCGTCACAATTATTATCACCCATTCACCTCCCAGTCAAGGGGATATAGATAGATTGTTATCACAGTTTCTCTCCAGCAATAAGCACTGCAACTCCGTTATACTCAGACGTATAAACACACACGCACACGCACGCATGCACGCACACGCACACACACACACGCACACACACACACGCACACGGACCGTTCCATTTGTCGTGCTGTCTCGGTGCTCTCCAACAATCACACACACGGCCACAACGCGCTGCGTGTTTCCTCTCTGAACTTCTTGATTGCAACACTGGCAGACATTGTGCATTATGAAGGCCCCCGTCAGACGAGACGGAGCATTAGCTGTGGTCTAGCATTTAAAAGGCTAAGGAGGGGTGACTTGCCTTAGCCAATAAGTCATGACAGCAACGACTATGTCTTCGGATTGAAGGCTGCTCTAATGTATTTATTCGATAAAGCCTGTAAAGTGGGTCCAAGGAGAACAAATCACATTTGATTAACGTAGGCGTCTCGGTGGAAATGCGCCTGAAGGTCGCATCGTGACTGCATTGCCGCAACTAGAAAGAAAAAAAAAAGGATCTCATTCCTGTAGTTCGATCTCTCTCAACCAGGAAGAACGAACCACAGTCTCGACCACAGTCATTTCCTTATCGTTCTGATGGACGAGAGAGACGGATGTGTGTTGACAGCCCGCACCGTTCTGTACAGCGTGTGGAATTCACACCCGGGCCCAGAATTCTCAACAGCATGGCTTTAACCCATTCTGACCTGAGATCAGATTCTAAAAAAATGCCTTCTCGTTCTTCAATTTTTCAAAAAATAGCAGACCTACAAGCTCTTAGCGCGCCACTCGGTGAGCTTGTAGATCTGCTATTTTTCAATAGCTAAAGCATAGCATAATGCTAACACCAAAAAGGGGTTCCCGGCCCAAAATGGCTTAATATCCTCCTTACAATGTAAATTATAACCGAAGGGGCCGGGGATGCATCACACTGAGGCGTATTGCTCCAAATACATTGCCCTCTATGTTATATTAGATTCGGGCATGTAGGTTAGGATGCCTCTCGAGTGTCTCCCTAGGAGGTCCCCGGGGGGCAGACCAAGGATGGATTACATATCGGATTACATAGGAGGAAGTTACTGTACAAATGTTGCTCTGGAGAGGGCAGGTTGGAGCTCTCTTGGTGGAGCTGTTGCCCCCGCGACCCGACTACGGATAAGCGGTTGAAGACGGACGGAGGGATGATATTAGAATTCGAGACTCAACATCTAGTTGAATAAATGTTTCCTCCATGATTCATCATTCGATGCAATGCAGGCCCCTTGCATACAGTAAGTACACCACAATGTTTTCCCCGATACGCCGCTTTGAAGTGTATAGCTTAATTACGCAAGACATGTTGGTGTGATCACCCCTAGGAGTGTCAGGGCTCTCATGAACACATCAAGTTAATTATGATAATCCGTTTGTCTCCACCAGCGAGAACTATATGATTAACTCAATGAGAACTCAAAACCGCTAAACGCTAATTAATCACAGTACCTCTCGGTGGCTGTGCAGATCAACAACATATCACACGGCCATTTATACAGTACTCATGGTGCAAGTACCGGTACTGCATGTTATGAATGCATGTTGCGCGTTGTGTTTTGCGAGGTAGCGGTTTACTATGAAAACCTGAAAAACAGGTCCGTCCGTCACACCTCAGAATTCATTTCATGTGTCGATCTGACCTCATCAAACCCTGTACACCCAAGACACGCTCCATATATGGCCAGTACAGAATTCATTCCATATGTCGATCTGACCTCATCAATGATGATCCCCAATAATAGCATTCATTTATGAAAAAACTAAACATCCAAGATGAAATATGGAGTACAAGGTTTCTGCCCCACAGAGATGGGACGGTTTTCAGCAGCGATCGAGGATATTAGATTTTATGTCATTTTGAGACCGGCTGTATTTCGCGTTGTCTTAAGTACCAGGTCTTATTCCCTATAACTTGAGTAAACTAAAGTCCTGGAGGCGTGGATCAATGCTCTTTGGCCACTCAGAATAGCCAAAATGGCATTGATCACGCCTCCAGGTCTTTAGTTTTTACTCAAGTTAGGGAATAAGACCTGGTACTTAAGACACGCAAAATACAGCCCTTAAGAGTAAGATGACTTTATGGGCCAATTTTGTGCAATATACCAGAACACACACACACACACTCACTCACAAACCCCAACACAGACAGTCTACTGTATGGTCTGTATACTTAAGTAGTGTGACGTCGAAGAAGCAACAGCAGCTGTGTGTGCTTTCTTAATTCCTCCATACCTGTGCATTCGTGCTGCAGGCCCTTCCCGTAGTGTCCCTTCTCGCAGACGCAGTCGTACTGTCCCGTGTGCGTTCCGCACTTGCAGCTGGCCATCAGGTCGCAGCAGTCCCTGCCCGCCTCGCACAGGGACGAGCAGCGAGACAAGTCCTCCTGGATGTAGCTACCCGTGGGGAGGTCTGGAACGCAAAGAAGAACACACATGTTATTAACAAGCTTATACTGGGTCACTGACACTGTAGAAAGAGTGAGACTTGAGGAGAGAGAGCTTTTAATGGTGTGGCTATATAGCAACAAGCCTAACTGTCACGGTGCGACTCAAGTAGGACCCAAAATGCAGAACAGACTGGTTAAAGGCATGGAAGTCAAAATGCAGAGGGATTTATTCACCCAAAACTCAGGATAACATAGAATACACATAGGACTGGAAACACTACTGTACTTAGAGAACACCATAACAACTATCTATAGTCAAGCAGGGAACATAAGGAACTGAGGGTTTAAGTAGACACAGGGATCACAATACAGTACACAGGTGAACAGAACAAACAATCAACACTGGGATTGGCTGGGAGACTAACAGGACACAGGTGGAGAAAACTAGTAATCACAAGGAGGTAAGACAAGACAGGCAAACACAACTAGGGACAACAGGAAACACTAGGACATCACTAAACAGTAAAAGTGTGCAATGCAACAGACTGATATTGTGACACTAATGCCGGTGCAGTGCTGCAGTGTTATCATTTTGATTTGTTTTAAAGGGGAAAGGGTTATTTTTTACTAAAACAGTGGTTTTCAACCAGTGGTCCGGGGACCACCAGTGGCCCTTGAGGGGGTTCCAGGTGGTCCCCAGCTAAATGATAGAAAGTTGGGTAACCAAAGGGACCCTTATACTGTAGATTTGAACTCTCTTTGAGAGCGTAAAACGAATAAATAAAACGAATAAAGTTTGACACTTTCAAGAGTTAAATTATTGTTAAACATCTGCATTACTTAATTTACAAGAAGTCTACACTTCTGCTACTTTAGAGAGAATGTAGAATATGTTTTATTTTGATCAACGGTCTGTCTTTTATCTCTCCTATGGTACCAAGTTCAGTACACCATGGAATTGTGTACGACATCGTATATGGTGGCCCGTGGCTCAAATAATGGGCCTTGATGAAAAAGGTTGAAAACCACTGTACTAAAACAACGAGGTAAGACATCTATAGTGTGCATGTTATCCATTGAAGAAGGCTCTGGTCAGATCTGACCCCAGGTCAGCAGCAGCGGAACACATCAGGAGTACAAGAGGACGGGGTCTCTCTCAGCCACCCCCAAGCCATCTCAGAGTATACCTGTGGGTTTGTTTTTTAGGATGTGTCAGAGAACAGAGGTTGAGCTGATAGATAGCCACGAGGCCTGGCTTTCATTGTAAAAGCCTTTATCCTTCCTCTGTCTGACTGCGACTAATACCCTGACCCATTCACTACTCTACCTACAGACAGTACTGCCTGGGTTTGTGACTGTGTGTGCGTGCGTGCGTGCGTTCGCTATATTAGCTGGTCGTGTTTTAGGAAGCGATTCAACTGCAATTGATATTTGACAACCATGACAGTCCCATTTCCGCTTGATGAGCGAGCGGGAAGTCCCGCAGAACTGTGGGAAGCGGGCGTTCCGTCGTCATGTCTGAATGGGATTGAAGCTGCATGGCTGTTGGCAGGACATGAGAGCACAGAACCATGAGAAAGATGACTTAAAAAAGAAACAATATCGTCCTACGTTAACGGGGTCAAAACCTCCACACATAAGAGGAACATAACTCCGGTGCAAATGACGATGAGGCGAGTAATTACGGGAGTTAGGGGAGTATATAGCACGAAAAACCCTGCATGCAGACGGTAAAAGATATCTAATAATAATTATACTATCCCCTTGTGTTATTAAAACTAGACTGAGCACCTTCAGTATATGTCCAGAGTTGGCGGAAATTGTCAGAGGAAAGTGAGCGTTTTAGCCAAAAGCAGTGGTTTTGAACCAGTGGTCCAGGGACCACCAGTGGGCCTTGAGAAGGTTCAAGGTGGTCCCCAGCTAAATGATGAAGAGTTGGTAACCAAATGGACCCTCATACTGTAGATCTTTAACTCTTCAGAGCGTAAAATGCTCAGGGTCCATTTGGTTTCATTGAACGCTCTCAAGAGTTAAATTATTGTTAAACGTCTGCATTACTGAATTACAAGTCTACACTTCTACTACTTTAGAGAGAATGCAGAATCATTTTTATTTTGATCGACGTTTGCCTGTTATCTCTCTTAACCCATTCTGACCGGGCACCCATTTTGGTGTTGGCATCATGTTATGCTTTAGCTATTGAAAATTAGCAGATCTACAAGCTCATAGCACGCCACCGAGTGGCGCGCTAAGAGCTTGTAGGTCTGCTATTTTTGAAAAATCGAAGAACGACTGACATAGAAACATAGCTTTTTCAGAAAACTGTCATTTTCAAAACAGACATTTTTGGAATCTGATCTCAGGTCAGAATGGGTTAATGGCACCAAGTTCAGTACAGCATGGAATCGTGGACAAAATCATATCCAACGACAACACAAATGTTGGGTCTGAGAGGCTAAAAATGCCATCAAATGGTGGTGCCCGTGGCTCAAAATGCAGAATAAATGATGGGCACTTGACATGAAAAGGGTTGAAAACCACTGGGTCTAAAAAGTAGCACGACATGTACAACATTAACAAGAACTCAATTCAAAGTGTTGTATTTCCTCTCACTCACTCACTCACCCTCGTGCAGCGCCCGTCGCGCCAGAGCCTCGAACTCGGCGAAGTTGTGCACGAGGTAACAGTGCTGGTCCTTGGGGTGCGAGGCCATGTCGTGGAGCTCCCGGATGTTGCCCTGCCAGATGCCCAGCGTGAAGATCTCCACGCCGCGCTCCCGCAGGGTGGCGGCGACCGGCCGCGGGTCGCCGCCGTTGGAGTAGCCGTCGGTGATGAGGAAGATGACCCGGGTGGCGTTGGCCCGCGAGTGACGCAGGATTTGCTGCAGGAGGAAGAGAGAGAGAGAGAGACGCTAAATGATGGGAAGTGGAAACTGAATAAGTCTTCCTACTTCCAGGCTGCCTCCTTACTTCCTTCACAGGTGTTACCGATGATACTAATTAAGGCTCTAGCTGTTCCATTTAGTGTGCATGTGGTTCTCAAACTTTTTTATTTTCAATGACCCCCATAACTCTGAGTGTACAAATGGAACCAATACTAATGGAACCAAATTGGTTCCATTTGTACACTCTCAGAGTTACACACCAGGCAGTACACCAGTCCGTTTAAAACCCACTAAAGGACACTTTGAGACACACTGGTGTAGCAGAGTGTTTCCAGTGAGCCGACACGCACAACAGCAGCACCCCGACTCTGTTTGACCAGAATGGAACAGAGCCTTCATTAGTATCATCTGTAACACCTGTGAAGGAAGTAGGGAAGTGGCCCAAGACAAGTTCTTTCCAAATTGCTGTGTGCATTTGTACATGTATAGTATAGCCAATTACTATACTGTATACACACTGACAGGTGAAGGTTTATCTGGCAAGTCATCTGTGACTTTTTAGTAGATAATTTAGTACGAATATATCCAAGTACACCTAAAACATATTATTTTATGCAGTCTGCTTAAACTTTTGCTGCTCATCCCCCTCTACCCCATGCATCTACCATCTGCTGTTACGGGTGGATTCAGAGTCCCTATGTTTGGGACTGATGCGCTTGATCAGAGTACCTAAAAAACAGATCCAATTCGTCGCCAAATCATAATAAATATATTGCTTTTTATATTCAATATATATATATGTCATCCATTCATGAGTTGTCTTGACTGAACTGAGGGTCTGAGATGCATTTGTTACTCCTTAGTAACGATCATCATCATACTATAATCATCATCATCATCATCATACTATAATTCTGATAATGTCTGTCTGTCTGAATGTCTGTCTGTCAGAAACACCGCCGTATCTCCTCACCGCCTACAACAAACACTCCCACTTTTCACACAGGCATTGGCCATAATAATATGGAGGTCTTAAGGAAGCCCTTTTTTTCCAATTGAACACATTATGAATTAATAATGAATGTATTAGTATATAAAAAATGCGCAGTACCCCCTGCGCAGTACCCCCTGCGGCCACAACGGGTATAAGGGCTAGTAAATACAACAAAGCAATGTACGACATGGAAGAAGATACACGCAAGGGGGAAAACCTCTTAACGCAAACATACAAACTAAAAACAAGCAAAGTCAAATACATCAACCCCACACAATATTTCAGTCTATACCAGAATACTCTGGGGCTTTATTGACATGCGACTAAATTGAACAACAACAAAGAGCGTCACACTGCGACCACTAAGAACAGCCTTCGATTCTAGGGCTCCTCAAAACACTACATCAGCAAAGTTAGAAAATGAGGGCAGTACGGGGGTAAAAAACAAAATAAAGAATACAGAAAGAAATTGTAGAGAAAACTCTTACAATTGTAATTATTTCTCCCAACAACAAGCAATCCAGCTGCTGCCACAGTGGTCTGCAAACCACCGGAGCACGGGGGCTGGCGCTATAGCTAGCAGGCCCGGGCCTATGCCATGCCACGGTCCAGACACCGGCTACAGTTCCCAAACCTAACTTTAGAACACCCGTTTACAATCCGCCACATACAATTAGACAGGACGTTAAAGTCAGAGAAACATATCTTTATATGTTCTCTGGGATAAAAAAAGGGGGGGGGGAAGCATTGAATAGAGCCATCTGCTAGCTCTACTATGCAGACCAAGCTAAAAATCTTATGGTTTGTTCGTAAGAGATATTTGGAGCGAGGGCGAGAGGGTTTGCATGGAAACTCAAAAAAACTAATTACGAAGAAAAAAATTACCAAAGGAGCTTGTGGTTACTAGTAGTAACCAGGCTAGTAACCACAAGTAAAGGCTGCTTTTCACCATCGCCATCACACTACTATAGTAACTTACTTACTGACTTTCCATGCTTTTGTTCTTGTTTTTGTTTTTTTCTGTTCTTTTTTTCCCTTTTATTATTTGAATCATTAATAAGGTGGGCATAATAAGCTTCGGCAAACCTTTTCAGTCAAACTGTAACTTTGTAACCCTCATTCTGAATATTCAACTGTATTGTTTAAAAATGACTGAGATAAATAAACTAACTAACTACTAGCAGTGTTGCTAAATCTACTGTAAGGATTACACCTGCTTATACGGGTCCCAGATGCAGAGGCGTCATTTCAGGAAACAATAGGGGGTGTGGCAAAAACAATGATTTGGAAAAATAGCAATAGTGAATGTGGAAGGACTGAGAATTGCACTCCGATCTAAGATGTGCAAAAAAAATGCTCAGTGGAGAAAATCACACAAAAGAATGTCATTTCAGTTAAAAATGTGTTGGCCTGGGCCGTGGCTCAGTGGTCCAGGCACATTGGCTGGCAATCCAGTCTGGCAGTGTGCCGCGGGTTCGACTCCCGATCCCGACGGCCTTTACTGCATGTCTTCCCCCCCATCTCTCTCCCCCATTTCCTGTCAGCCTACTGTCTGTCCCTCCATAAAAAAGGCGAAAGCCACAAAAAAACATTAAAAACAAGTACTGTGTTTGTGTGTGTGTTGCTACAGGGTTGATAAGTCTGTCTGTCTGAGGAACACCACATGTACTGTATATTGACTGTTGTGATTGGGGTGATGTGTGAGTGTGTGTGTGTGTGTGTGTGTGTGTGTGTGTGTGTGTGTGTGTGTGTGTGTGTGTGTGCGCATGCTGCAGCCACTGAGTGAAATGTTTGTAACTGGTGTTCATCACTTCAGTAAAATGGCACAACTTTGAAACCATATCCTCCTGCATGGCTCATATTCTATATCTTTCTTTTAA